>NC_080177.1:19863320-19959674 GCF_950295315.1 Erinaceus europaeus
ACCTTACAGGTGATTCTTGCTGAAACATGCTAGTCATGGTGAAGTAGGGGTGTCTTCAACTAGAGTGAAAGACAGGTGGCAGAAGAGCCAGAACTTGTAATAGTGAGTGGCAAAAATCTGAGAGTTAAGGTTAGTAAGGTGAATGAATATAGAAAACATCAAAAGGGCTCAGAATTGACTGGAAGGTCAAAAAGTAGAAGTCCACTAATTCAAAAGGATATCTGTGCTGTTATATTCACAGCTGCATCCTTCATAATACCCAAGGGCAGGGAGACAGCGTAACGGTTATGCGAAAGCCTTTCATGACTGAGGCTCCAAGTCCCAAGTCCAGGCCCCTGCATCACCATAAGCCAGAGCTGAGCAGTGCTCTGGTCAAAAATAAATAAAAATTCACAATAACCAAGGAGTGGAAGTCATCTATATTCCCATCCATGAATAAGTCTATAAGAGCCTATGGGGTCCAGATTCAATGAAGTAGATTACTCTGCAATTCACAAAGATGACACTGCATCCTTTGGGACAAATAAGCGGAATTGGAGGTGAGTCTGCTTAGTGAAATAAAGTAAAAGATAACTACTGGATAGTTATGCTGATGTGTGCAATATAGATAATTGAAGCATATGAAATTGCAAAAAGGAAAAAAAAACTAACCAATCTCTGAGACTTTGTGAGAACTGTGGTAGTAGGTACAGTGTAAAACTATACCCGATGTCTTATAATTTTGTCAACTGGTATTAAATCATTAATAAAAAAGAAAGGAAGAAAAAAAAGAGCACAGAAGTCAGCCCACTTCCATCCCAATATTTGATATCACAGGAAACAGTAATTCTCAATTACTGGGGAGAGAGCATAATGGTTATACAAAAAAGACTTTCATGCCTGAGGATTTGAGGTGCCAGGTCCACTACTCAGCACCACCATCAGCCAGAGCTGAGAAGTGCTTTGGTATCTTTCTCTCTGTGACTCTCATTAAAGTAAGGAACTATAATAAAGTATTTTTTGTTTTTTTTTTTTAAGAAAGTAGTTATTCTCAATTGCTCTCTGTTCCAAAGACCAAACACAATTCATGAGCAACTGACCTCAAGATTATCTCCAGAGTATGATCACTTTTCTCTGTTTACAATGACCAGAACTTATTAGCCCACCTTTATCTTTTTAGGTGAAATTTACATAAAATTCACAATTTAAGTATACAATTCAGTGGCAATTCTTACATCTCTCTTTCTCTCTCTTTTGCCTCCATGGTTATCACTTGGGCTTGGTGCTGGAACTACGAATCCACTGCTCCTGGAGGCCATTTTTTCCTTTTTTTTTTTTTGTTTTTTGTTTTTTGTTGTTGTTAGAAAGGACAGAGAAATTGAGAGAGGAGAGGAGAGAAAGACACCTGAAGACTTGCTTCATCCCTTGTGAAGCAACCCTCCTCCAGTTGGGGTCTTGAACTGGGAACCTTGCGTTTAACCCAGTGCATTACTGCCCAGTCCCACAAATTATTACATCTATACTGTTATGCAACCTCTACTTCTAATTCCAGAACATATTCACCACCCTCATTTTAGAAGGAAGCCCCATACACATTAAGCCAGCACAGCGCACGGAGAGTTCCCCCAACCTTCTGCAGGTGGGTAGCAGGGGCTTGAACCTAGGTCCTTGTGCATGAGAAGAAGTGAACTTACCCCGTGCACCGCAGCCTGGCTCCCACCTATCATTTTTTTTAAGCTATTGTTTTACTCCACTTTTTTTTTTTTTTTTGCCTGCCATTGGAAGCTAGTAAACTTTTACATACACCTTGTATTAAATGTATCTTACCTGAAATATTTTCTGCTTGCTTTTGAGGTTTCACAACAAGCTTTACACCTCCTCCAAAAACAGCAGCCCACATTCGATTATTGAGTGGGTGGGCTGCAAGTCGAAACAATTCATTGCAGGAATTTGTGGCGAGAGCATGTATTAATAAGCTTAAGTAAACAGCGACAACAGCTTCACACAACAAAATGTTCAACTTGGGCTGGTCTTCATCTTGGGCTGAACTCAAGAGGTTAATAAGTGAGCTCACACCTGTAAGGGTTTATATTAGTCACAGTCAGCATAATGCTCCGGAAGGAAAAAACATCAAATTCACAGTTTAATCACAATTATGTTACTTTAAACCAAAATTCATGCCATAATTTGTGCAGCAAAATAAATAGAATAACAATGGATAATAGCCAAGATAGTATGACTGCTGTAGTCTATACAGATAGAATGAATGAATAAATGAACAAAAAATGGGAAAAGAAGAAGCTCTTCCTTAGAGTAGAATTTCAACTGACAGAATTAGAAAATCACCATGTGAAATCTGTTTTAGGTACAGATCATTTATCATTTGAAGCTAAAGTCAGGAAAGGGAGGGTTAGGAGTATATTTTATACAGTCTTAAACTCAAAAAATTAACTACAAAGGAGAGTCCACCTTACCAAGTGATCATAGTCAAAGTTAACAGGACACACAGTATGTGGCTCTTGGTCTTTTATACTGAGATGGGCACAAGTCCTCTTTTGTGGCATCTCTGCCAGAATACATAGTCTTGAATATAATATTAAGCAAATAACAGAAAAATCTGCATAGGAGGTATTTAAAAAATAACTAGTTTGAATTGTTAAAAAGTGTTAAGTTGGGTGGGGGTAGACAGCATAATGGTTATGCAAAGAGGCTCTCATGCCTGAGGCTCCAAAGTCCCAGGTTCAGTCCCCTGCACCACCATCAGCCAGAGCTGATGAGGAAAAAAAAAGTGCCAAGTTCACAAAAGACAAAGAATGAAAACAACTCCATTTCTGAGAAAACCAAACACAACACAAAGAAATGTGACTTGGAAGAGACACTAAAGAGACAACACAAAGAAATGTGACTTGGAAGACATCAGAGGTGAAAACTGATGATCTGATCTATAGATAAGAGAACAGTGTTGCATCAATGCTGACAGATCAATTTGATCATTGTGCTACGCTTATGTAAAATAGACTGTTTTGAAAAAAAAATTACACTTGATGCACAGAGATGTAAAAAGGTATATCTACAACTCAAATATTTCCAAAAAAAAAACCCATACACACAGTCATGAGAGAGGAGGAGTGAATGATAAAACAAATATGGCAAAATACTGATATTTAGATAATCTGGTGATGGTTATATAAAAATTCATTGTACTCTTTTTGCAAAAAAAAAATATATATGCATATATATGTATATATAATTTTGTTTAGCTCCAGAACTTTGCAAAATTCATTGCACTTTTTGCAAATTATATATAGAGAGCTCCCTTGGTAATGTCTGTGGTGTTCCCATGCGGTGCCAGGGTTTGAACCTGGGTCTTCACCCATGGTAAGGTACTAAGTGAACTATGCCCTGGCTCCCTACAAACACTTTTTTAAAAAGCTTGACAACATTCCAGTAAAAAGTTGAAATGAGAACAATATTTCTACACATGTATTCATGGACCAATTATAGATGCACAGCCTACTACTCCCCTTCACGCTGCTCATTAATGTTTAAGCTCGGAGTATGAAGTGCGTAAACCTGAGTGATGCGGCAGACCAGAAAAGGGCACTGCAGAGAGTAGAGAGGCTCTGAAACAACTGAAGCCAAGAATGAGAATGAGAACAAGCCAGAGAAACAGAAGGGTTGTCAGGTGGCACAACATATGTGCCGCAGAAGGGCCATTCCCAGCCCGATGTACAAAGACAGATACCAGGAAGAACTGCATTTTCTCTGGTGTCTCAGTATCTGTGGAAATCATATATCATACTACTAATACGCTAGCTAATAGTATCTAAGGGTAAGGAAAGTCAAGCTTATGAAGAAAGTTTATCCTTGCTTTTGTAATGTTGATCTGCACAACTGCTTTATGAAGCCTTACTTTTCTGAGTCTTCATATAACGTTTTAGTAGCTATGAATTTCTAATACGGGGCCAGGTGGTAGCATATCTGTTTAAAGTGTGCCTGTTAGCATACACAAGGATTCAGGTTGAAGGCCCAGGTCCCTACCTACAGGGGAGAAACTTCACAATCAGTGAAGCACATTGCAGGTCTCTCTCTCTTTCTCTCCCATTTCTTCTCAATTTTTTGTCTCTAACCAAATAGAGAAATTAAAAAAAAAAAAAATTCTAATCCATGACAGAAAACATCAAAAGTGAATGAGAAACCATACATCAAGTCTGCAATGAATAACCACCAGGAAATCAGTCACTGGTTTTTAAAAGTGAGAATTTCAAATGAAAGATCAAGAAAATGCTTAGATTCTCACCAGGCCACTGAGCAGGGGAAGAATTTGGTGTTGCATGTTCTTCAATGCTTTCTGTTCTTAGTCTTCGACGATCACTTAGAAGAAGTCCTTGATAAGCCATTCCTGTAAACTGATTTCCTTCTGTCTGGCTGCTAAAATAAGTGGATAAGTTATCTATCATCTTAACAGAAATCAGAGCAATTGTACTATATATATATATCACCAATCTGCAATGATTAAAATAAAACCAAAATTCTTAAAACTTAATTTCACTGTACTAATATTTCATCTTAGGAAGTTTTTAAAATTAGTTTATAAATGCTTACTGACTTTAGACATACATACATACACACACACACACCAAATTTAACTATACTGGGCAGATGACAGTCAATTTAAATCTTCTCCAAATGCCACTTAATACTTTATATAATACTTTATATACTTTTCTATATATACCCATTTTTAATTTTAAAAATGTCTGAGAGTGGTGGGGGTAGAAAGCATAATGGTTAGGCAAGACTCTCATGCCTGAGGCTCTGAGGTCCTACGTTCAATCCCCAGAACCACCAGAGCTCTGGTAAAAAAAAAGATGTCTGAGGTTAGTCGGCACTAGACTCTACTAGAAAGTGTTAGAACATACTTTTGCTTTGTTTTCTAGCTGTGCAAAGTTGTGCATCCTTAAAACTTGAAGACAGGAACTAAGATCTGGGGAATCTAGAAGTATGTTTTAGAAATACCTATCCATGAAGCCCTGAATAAGTCTTGAGTGTTAACTTCCCTCTACATAATGGCTCTTTGTGGAACTATGGGAAATTCAAGAAACAGAAAGGTAAAGCTAATTCCCATGAGTCACTCATAGTCCAAGCACTTGAGAATACACATGTCCAACAATGGAGGAGTGGTTGAGTAAGTTGAGGTATACATACATAACAGGATATACTACTCAGCTATTAAACTTGTAAATTCTTTTTTTAATTTTTATTTATAAGATGGAAATATTGACAAGGCCATAGGATAAGAGGGGTACAATTCCACACAATTCCCACCACCCGAACTCCATATCCAATCCCCTCCCTTGAAAGCTTTCCTATTCTTTACCCCTCTGGGAGTATGGACCCAGAATTGTTATGGGGTTGCACCAAAGACTCTGGAGTGGGGGTCGGGGGGAGTTCAGGACCTGGAACACAATGGTGGAGGATCTAATGGGGGTTGTATTATGTGGAAAACCGGGAAATGTTATGCATGTACAAACTATTGTATTTTACTGTCAACTGTAAACCATTGATCCCCCAATAAAGAAATTTTTTTAAAATGATGAATTCACCTTCTTTATCTCAACTTGGATAGAGCTTGAAGTGAGATAAGCCAAAATAAGGAAGATGAATATGAGATGATCTCACACACAGACACAAGTTGAGAAGTAAGAATAGAAGGGGAAACACAAAGCAGAACTTGGGACTAGGTTTGGTGTATTGAACCAAAGTAAAGGTCTCGGGGGATGGAGCTGTCAGGTCCTGGTGCACAATGGCGGAGGAGGACCGAGGCTGGGCATTAGAGTGCTTTGCAGAAAACTGAGAAATTGTACACATGTACCAACAACTGTATTTACTGTTTACTGTAAACGATTAATGGCCCCAGTAAAAAATTAGAGAAAAAGTTAGTTGGATTCATAATTTTTTTATGATTTTTTTTTTGCCTCCAGGGTTATTGATGGGGCTCAGTGCCTGCACTACAAATCCGCTGCTCCTGGAGGCTATTTTTTCCCCTTTGTTGTCTTTGTTGTTTATTGTTTTTATTATTGTTGTTATTGCTGGATAGGACAGAGAGAAATAGTGAGAGGAGGGGAAGACAGAGAGGGGGAGAGAAAGATAGACACCTACAGACCCGCTCCCCTGCAGTTGGGGAACCAGGGGCTCCAACTGGGATCCTTATGCTGGTCCTTTCTTTGCACCATGCGTGCTTAACCTGCTGCGCTACCACCTGGCCCCCAGATTCATAATTTTTAAAATAAAAAATTTTCTACCAAGCAAGTTCTCTTTGGTAAATGAAATGACCACGGTCATAAATAAAGTATTTTTTCCTTCCCTATATTTTCAAGTATTTGAACTCACTTACACATAGCCTAATTAAGCTGTATCACCATAGATGATTCTGCAAGTACGGTGCTGGTGCATGGTGGTGGGAAAGGACATAGGCTGGGGGTGATAGAGCTTTGCAGACAACTACCACGGGGAGAAGAGAAATGCTTTCATGTGTCAACAACTGCACTGGAATCAACTCCTGCCCCAGTATGGAAAGAAAAGAAGAGAAAAAGAACTAATCGAATGCTAAAAGGAATAGAAATTGGAAAAAAGTCAAATTTCATTTTCTAATTATTTTTGTTAGTAAAGCGTTTTCTTGAGAGCAAAAATAGCCTAACAATAGCAATTTCCATTTACTACTCAGCATGCTTATGTTTCTCTCATACCTAGATGACAGCACAATTAAATAAATACGTTCTCAATCCAGCTATTAAACATACAAATCGTATTTGAGTTCTCAGGCCCTAAAAGGTAGAATCTTCACGCGACTCTAGAAAAGACTCTGTCAGTGCTATTCCCTTACCTGTGGCTGTGACTGTCGCACAGTGCTTGGTAAATGGATGCAGACAGTGAAGCTGCTAGTGAATGGAGCGTGTGCACCTGAAACCAAGACAGCACAATTACATTTCACACCGACATTCCCACACAACAGTAGTGTCTTGAATTATTAGGAATATCCAGGAACCATGATTCCATCCTGGCTTCCCTGGGCAGATGATCTCACCAATGTGTCCCGAAGTCTCACCTCTCCAGAGCCCTACCCCACTATGGAAGAAAGACAGACAGGCTGGGGGCTATGGGTTGATGTGTCAATGTCCATGTTTAGCAGAGAAGCAATTACAGAAGCCAGACCTTTCACCTTTACATCCCATAAAGAATTTCAGTCCATATTCCAAGGGTAAAGAATAGGGAAGCTTCCAACAGAGGGGATGGGACACAGAACTCTGGTAGTAGGAACCGTATGGAATTCTGCCCCTTTTATCTTACAATCTTGCTAATCATTAATTAAAATTAAAAAGAAATATTCAGGAAACAAAATATATCATAATTAAGACTGGGTTCTATTTAAAACTACTATTCTACCTGGAAAAGTGCTAAAAAAAAAAATAGTAACACTCATCCATGTCCACTACAAAACTGATTCACATCAGACATCTTTTTCAAATATTTACTTTTGTGAGAGTGCCAGTGTTCGTATTACTAGGATTATCTTAGCTTGTCAATGACTAGCTTAACAGTGATATTCAAAATGAGCAGAAATAAGTAGCAAATTCTCAGTTTTTAACTCGCCTAATGAAATTTCCTTCAATAAAAACAAAGAATAAGAATGAATTAAACTTGTTTTAAAAATGTATCAATTACTGTGAAAAATCTGGTTTTTAAGAAACAAGCAATTCATTTAGTACTTATGAATAGCAGAGCTTTAGAACTGTAAACTTAAATATTTTTTTTAATATTGTATTTATTTATTGGATAGAGAGGAAGAAATAGAGAGGGAAGGGAAAGGGAGAGAGATACCTGCAGCACCACTTCACCACTTGTAAACCTACCCCACTGCAGGTGGAGACTGGAGACTTGAACCCTGGTCCTTGCACATTATAGCATGTGTACCCTATCAGCTGCACCATCACCTGGCCCCAGCAATTTATAAAGTTTTAAAATTATCAAGATAAAAAGACACATCCTAAAATACCATATGGCATCAATATTTTTGGTTGTATAGAATCTTAAAAGTTTGAAGGGAACTTAGAAATTGTCCCACACATTTTGAAAGCCTACTTCAAATTTCCAAGAACTGGAAATGTTTACTTGGAATTTAAATACACTTAATGCCTTTTCGACATGTCTATACTCACCCAATAAAACATTTAAGTAATGTCTTCAAAAAATACTGAGCTAGGACTTAATTCATGCTGCTATGGATATCTTTAGTAGGAGGTTATGGCAGGTGAGTCCTGGGTCCCTCCAAAGACCATTCTACTAGAGTACGTGTGTGCCTTTCAAACAAAGGAAATAAAAACTTTCAATGTTAAGAACCTGAAATTACCTGGAACAAGCACAGCACAAATACACTTAGTCTAGCACACAGGATGTCTCACCAACTCTCTAGGCCCTGCCAAGCTCCACAGCATTTCTTGTAATCTATCAGTTGTTAAATTTTCAGCACAGGATATAGGTTTGATTTGGGGTAGTAATTATGCTAAAACGAGTAATTATGTTGAATACCATGATGCATTCAACAAACAGAACTATCAGGGGGAAAGTAATGAAGGCACTTTTTGGGGGGACTATTTGAGTCCCTCAAAGATACTCCTCAAATAGATATTCACAGTATCTTGGCATCTAAGAAAATAGTGATTAATCGGGAGTTGGGCAGTAGCACAGCAGGTTAAGTGCACATGGCGCCAAGTGCAAGGACCAGCATAAGGATCCCGGTTCAAGCCCCCGGCTCCCCATCTGTAATGGAGTCATTTCATAGGCAGTGAAGCTGGTCTGCGGGTGTCTAACTTTCTCTCCCCCTCTGTCTTCCCCTCCTCTCTCCATTTCTCTCTGTCCTATCCAACAACGCCGACATCAATAACAATAATAACTACAACAATAAAAAACAAGGGCAACAAAAGGGAAAATAAATATTAAAAAAAACTTAAAAAAAGAAAATAGTGATTAATCATCTTAATTTAAAGTTTCATTAAAAAGGGCTGGGAAGACAACAAAATGGTTATGCAAAAAAGATCTCCATGTCTGAGACTCGAAGGTCTCACAGGTTCAACTCCCAGCACCACCATATGCCAGAGACGAGCAGTGCTCTGGTCTCTTTCTCACTACAACTAAACACATAAATAAAATAAAACTTTTTTTTAAATAAAGTTTCATTTAAGAGGGCTAAGGATCTACAGGAATACCAAGTGGTGAGAACACTATACAGAAAAATTGGGAGCTGTAGACATTGCATAATGGTTATGCAAACAGACTTTCATGCCTGAGGCCCTATCCCAGTCCGAGCCCCCAGCTTCCCACCAGGGGGGTCACTTCACAGGCAGTGAAGCAGGTCTGCAGGTGTCTCTCCTTCTCTCCCCCTGTCTTTCCCTCCCCTTTCCATTTCCCTCTGTTTTACCCAACAACAACGACATCAATAACCACAACAACGTTAAACAACAAGGGCAACAAAAGGGAAAAAAATTGGCCTCCAGGAGCAGTGGGTCTGTAGTGCAGGAACCAAGCTCCAGCAATAACCCTGGAGGCAAAAAGAAAACGAAAAAAAAAAAAAAAAAAGAAAAATCTTATTATCAAGTATTTGTCTTAAAAGACAGTGACTATTCCAGAAGTAAAAAGATTACTTAGTTTGAAGTTCCACTCATTGGACAAGGTCTTGAACCAATGCAGAATGAGAAGGTTGCACATAAAACTTTTTTCTCTAAGGAATCACACACAACCATCCAAAAAGATCTGTGTATACCTATCTTCATAGCAGCACAATTTTGTAAGAGCCAAAACCTGGAAACAACCCAGGTGTCCAACAACATAAGTGGCTGAGTAAGTTGTGGTTTCTATATACAATGGAATATTTACTACTCAGCTATTAAAAAATGGTGAGTTCAACTTCTCTGTCTCATCTTGGATGGAGCTTGAAGGAATCATGTTAAGTGAGTCATGTCAGAAAGAGAAGGATGAATAAGGGATGATCCCACTCATAGACAGAAGTTGAAAAATAAGAACAGGGGTGGGGGATAGATAGCATAATGGTTCTGCAAAGAGACTCTCATGCCTGAGGTTTTGAAGTCCTAGATCCAATCCCCTGTACCAACACAAGCCAGAGCTGAGCTGTGCTCTGGTTATAAAACAAAAACAAAATAATAAGAACAAAAAGGAAAACACAAAGCAGAACTTGGATTAGATTTGGTGTACTGCACCAAAGTAAAAGACTCTGGGGTGGTGGAGGAGTGTTCAGGTCCTAGAACATGATGGCGGAAGAGGACCTTGGGTGGGGGGGCTAGATTGTTATGTGGAAAACTGAGAAATGTTACCCATGGACAAACTATTGGATTTTACTATCAACTTTAAACTATTAATCCCAATTAAAAAAAGGAAAAAACCCTATTTTCTCTGAATTCATATCAGAAGGCAAATACATATTTACCTTTCCATGTACACAGTACCAAATGGCCATATGCTTTACGTTACCTTCAAATCTTCAGTGCTGGGATGCGGTGGGGTTTTCATCTGAACAATGGTGTAAAGTATATCATGGATGTGGTTGTTTAAGTACAGTACAGGATTAGCAATGACTGTTTTTGTGGAAGCGATGCTTGCTGAGAGCAGAGGTAGGGTGGTTGGCAGTGGCAGTGGGGACTGCAGCTGCTTCACTGTAGTTTCCTGTGCGTGACAGTCATTTTTTTTTTTTTCCAACAGTTAAAATGAGGGGAGAAAACACAATTAATCATTACATGATAACTACTGGTGGTAAACACTGGAATAAAAGCAATACATTCATGAGGTTATTTCAGTAAACATCAATCAAATACCAGGTACTATGACAGACATAGAAGATTAAAGGAAGAGGTTGGCACTGCTGTCCAATTCAGCTTCTAAGATCACTCCTAATTACCAAAACTTTAGTCTAAAAAGGCCCATTAGCAGTGTAACCTACCCCCCTGCTTTGGATGCAAGAGCTGAACATATTTATTATTACAGATTTATTTAGTGGGAAAGAGAGAGCAGCACACTGTTCTGCCCTGTGCAGTGCTCAGGATTGGGGATGGGGCCTCCAGTTTGCAAAACATGCTTTCCAGTCACCCTCTCCCCAGCTGCTATGTGTAGATGAAGTAGCAAAAGGTAAAGGCAGACTTTGTAAAGCTATAAACTGGAGAACTACTGAAATTATTAAAAGTAACCAAGACTTAAAGCAGAGGAGATAGTATAGTGGTTATACAAACAGATTCTCATCCATGAGGCTCCAAGGCCACAGGTTCAAACCTCTGTACCACCATAAGACAGAGTTGAGCAGTGCTCTGGTTAAAAAAATAAAATAGAATAATAATAACAACAACAATAATAATATAACCAAGATCTGGGGAAATAGCATAATGTTATGCCAAAAATTAAATAAATAAAACCTTCATGTCTGAGGCACCAAATTACCAGACCAGGTTCAATCCCCAGAACCACCATACCAGAGCTGGATAGTGCTCTGGTCAGTAAAAGATAAATAAAAATAAAGTAGATTCATGATTAGTCAACAACTTGTTTGGCTTTGCATGTTAACTCTCTTTTCAGCCACCAGGTTCCAGATGATGATGCCAAACATGATGCCAAACAGACTTCCCTGGACAGACGACCCCACCAATATGTCCTGGAGCTCCAATTCCCCAGAACCCTGCCCCACTAGGAAAGAGAGAGGCAGGCTGGGAATATGGATCGACCTGACAACGCCCATGTTCAGCGGGGAAGCAATTACAGAAGCCAGACCTTCTACCTTCTGCATCCCACAATGACCCTGGGTCCATGCTCCCAGAGGGATAAAGAATAGGAAAGCTATCAGGGGAGGGGATGGGATATGGAGTTCTGGTGGTGGGAACTGTGTGGAGTTGTATCCCTCTTATCCTATGGTTTTGTCAGTGTTTCCTTTTTATAAATAAATAATAATAATGAATAAAGTAGAGGTTACTTAAATAACCAAGATTGAGAGCAAAAGTGAAACTCATACCTGCTGTGACTCCTGCAGCAAAAATTTGAGTTCCATCCTTACTGAGGCCAAGCCACCTCCCTGGGCCCCATGAAGGCTGCAGTAACTGAGAAACACTCTCAGGAGGTCTTGGTTTTTCTGCAGCCACAGCTTTCGCCTTTCTGCGTGCTCTCGTTTAGCCTGCAATCTCCGTCTTTCTATTTGGTGCCGTTCGTAGGAACCAATATCTGGTTTGTCCACTGTTTCTTCCTGATCCAGAAGATCACTCTCTACCCTGGAATACGCCTTCACGGCATACTCTTTAATGACTGACTCGTGACTGCATATCTCATGCAAGGCAGCAATTTCCTTCTCGAGCCAGTTGTAGAGTTGAAATCGGAGTTTCCCGCCGTCGACCTCATAGCCTGTCGCCAGTGTTCTCAGTTCCGTCATTAGGATCTTTAAACAAGCTCTGAATTTCAGCTGCTCAGCAATCACGTCGACTTCGGTGTCACCTTTGACATCATCCTCTTCCTGCGGAGTCAGTAACCTACTAGGCTCAGAAGCTCTCTGGTCTTGTCCATCTGGTGCACTTCTCATGACTAACCCAACAGCATCGTCCTCCTCTTCCTCTAAGGCACTATCGTGTTCCTCACCCCAGTCAAGATTGAGAGGTTCCTCTTCAACTTTTACTACTGGCTGACTCCAGTCAAACTGTGATGAAGTTACACTTGACCAGTCAGTGCCAGAAGCTGTGTAGCCATCACTCGGAGTTTTTGACTCTGTAGGTTCATCAGCCCTCTTTTTAGAAACGAGCTTGGCCTGGTCTTTTTTGGTAGATAAGGCAGATATGACGGTAACTTTGGGAATTTTGGAGAGAACCTCCAAGGCTAAAACAGGGCATCCAACCTTAAAATGTGCATTTGCAGTGGTAAAGAATAGTTTTCTTTCTATGAGATTAATTTTATCAACAAAGTTTTTCTCCGTTTTGAGACCCAAGGTTGCCAGAGTTCCTTCAGGGGAGGCAAGGTTTCTTCGAATAAGCAAAGGATGAGTTCGAAGGTAGTTGTAGAAACTAAACACCACTGGGTTACAAGATTTGATGATAACTATAAAACCAAGCATAAAACTATTATGTTAGTTTGTCTCTACCCTAACCAAATAAATTTAAAAAAAACAAAAGCGAGTGGAGAGAAGATACACACATGATTTTTTTAAAATTTTGCCCCCAGGGTTATTGCTGGGGCTCAGTGCCTGCACTACGAATCCACTGCTCCTAGAGGTCATTTTCCTATTTTGTTGCCCTTGTTGTTGCGCTTGTTGTAGTTACTGTTATTGTTGTCATTGCTGTTGTTGTTGGGTAGGATAGGACAGAGAGAAATTGAGAGGGGAGGAGAGACAGAGAGGAGGAGAGAAAAATAGACACCTGCAGACCTGTTTTACCACTTGTGAAGTGACCCCCGGCAGGTAGTGAGCAGGCTCCAACCAGGATCCTTCCGAGGGCCCTTGTGCTTTGCACCATGCGTGCTTAACCTGCTGCACTACTGCCCAGCCTCCATTACACATGCAAAAATTTTTCAAAGGGTTTTTAAAAAAAAACAAAAACTTTGTTTAATCTGATAGGACAGAAAGAAATTGAGAGAGAAGGGATAAAAGAGGGAGAGACAGAGAGACACCTGCATCACCATTTCATTGCTTTTGAAGCTTTCCCCCTGCAGGTGGGTACTGGGGGCTTAAACCTGAATCCTGTACATGGTAACATATGCACTTAAACGAGTGCCACTGCTTGACCCCCCCACAAAATATCTAAATGGTTCCCTAAAAGGGGGAGAACAGCAGAGAGAACAAGAAAACTACTAGATTTCTCTAAAAATTCCTTGTTTATATATATATATATATATATTATTTATTTATTCCCTTTCGTTGCCCTTATTGTTTTAGTGTTGTAGTCATTATTATTATTGACATCATCATTGTTGTTGGACAGGACAGAGAGAAATAGAGGAGGGGAAGACAGAGAGGAGGAGAGAAAGATAGACACCTGCAGACCTGTTTCACCGCTTGTGAAGTGACTCCCCTGCAGGTGGGGAGCCGGGGGCTCAAACCGGGATCCTTACGCCAGTCCTTGTGCTTTGCGCCACATGTGCTTAACCGGCTGCGCTACCGCCCGACTCCCTATATATATTTTAAATCTAAGCCATACTAAAACTTACACATAACTTTAAAAGAAATTAAAATTAAAAAAAAAAACACAAAAAAAGGAAAAGAAAAATTAAGCAAATAACTCTGTGTATCAAATTGGCAGCACAACCACAAGCAACTGGTTGAGAGATAGCTCAGCCTGTTAAAGCACTAGCTTGCACCCCTGAGGTTGTGGGGTCATAGGTCCAATTCCCATTGCCATTTTATGCTAGAGTTGAGCAGTTCTCTAGTGCCTTTCTCTCTCTCTCAAATAAATAATTTCTAAATTTAATTTATTTTTATCTTGTGACCCAGCAATCCTGCGCTTTGGAATATATCCAAGAGACACAAAAGCACTAATTTGCTTTATGCACCCCTATGTTCACAGTTGCACTACTTACAATAGCCAAAGAATGAAAGCCACCTAAAAAAAAAAAAATGAGATAATTTTGGAAAAACAAAGACACTGGTGGTGGATATGCTAAGTGAAATAAGGATAGAAGTGAAAGGCAATGCCCAGCTAGTTTCACTCATATGTGGAATACAGGAAACTAAGAAACACACGCTTGCAAATAAGAATAACCAAACTCAGACTTTGTGAGAACTATGATGACTAGAGGAAAGGGGGGTTACAGAACTTTGGAGGTGGAGGAGGTGAGTTACACACAGTTATGAGAGTGAAACTATACCCCTAGAACTTGTAATTTTGTAAGTTACTATTAGATCTTTAACAATAAAAATTTAAAAAAATGAATCTGGTAATGACTGTGATTTCTTGTTTTACCTAATGAAATGTTAGTTCAGGAACTAGTTTCTTTTAGAAAAAAGAAAACTACCTTGGTGTTCATCGTCCTCTTTTGGTGTTTGTTCCAACAATGTGTCCAAGGCGCGGGTGTAATCTTTCATGACCCAGTAGGCAAGACTACGCAGGAAAGGATCTGGGTGTAATCTTCTGCAGTCAAATCCTGAGCGATCTTTTTGGCAACCTAAAATCTTCTGGTTTAGGATGGATATATAGGTGGATGAGGTCTCAAATTCAGATTCGTATAGACGGGCAATAACCATAGCTAGCTGAATATCTTCCATTTTTTCAAGACATACCTGTAAAATTGAATATGGGTAATAATGTAAATATGAAATAACTTACGGACATCCTAAAATTATCTACTATTTATATTCTCACAGTGGGTGGAAAGTATTCAGAGGCTGAAGAGTAGTTGCATTACAGCTTGGTAGCAGATTAAGAAACAGTAAGAAACTAGAATTTAGTAGCTTGCACCTAGAAAAATCATTTACAAAACAAGAATGAAGAAAACTATGTCAACATGATCTCAAACTTAGGTCAGTTCAATTTAATAGTACTTTTTCTTTGGTCATCACTGGGGCGTCAAAGCTACCAGCTAACTTTCAGAGAGGGGGTGCAGAGGGAAGGGGAGGCAGGAAGAAAAAGAAAGGTGCAGATGCTACCATGATGTCAACGTGGCTTCCCTGGGCAGATGATCTCACCAGTATGTCCTGGAGCCCCACCTCTCCAGAGCCCTGCTCCACTAGGCAAAGAGAGAAACAGGCTGGGAGTGTGAATCCACCTGCTGGATGCCCCTGTCCAGCAGAGAAGCAATTACAGAAGCTAGGCCTTCCACCTTCTGCACCCCATGATGCTCCTGGGTCCATACTTCTAGAAGGATGGAGAATGGGAAAGCTTTCGATGGAAGGGATGGGATACCAAACTTTGGTCATGGGAATTGTACCCCTCACCTTATATTTTTACTTTATAAATAAGAAGGGAGGGAGGGAGGGAGGGGGGGAGGGAGGGAGGGAGGAAGGAAGGAAGGAAGGAAGGAAGGAAGGAAGGAAGGAAGGAAGGAAGGAAGTAAGTAAGTAAGTAAGTAAGTAAGTAAGTTACCACCGAACAAAAACCTCCTTCAATGTGGAGGGGTAGGCTCAAACTTGGTTCATGCACATGGTAAAGCAGTGCACTATCCAAGTGAGCTATTTTTTTAATTGCTTTAATAATGATCAACAAGACCATAGGGTAAAAAGGGGTACAATTCCAGAGGGTTGGGCGGTGGCGCAGTGGGTTAAGCGCACGTGGCACAGAGCGCAAGGACCGGTGTTAAGGATCCCGGTTCGAGCCCCCGGTTCCCCACCTGCAGGGGAGTCACTTCACAGGCGGTGAAGCAGGTCTGCAGGTGTCTATCTTTCTCTCCCTCTCTCTGTCTTCCCCTCTTCTCTCCATTTCTCTCTGTCCTATCCAACAACGAACAGCATCAACAATGGTAATAATAATAACCACAACGAGGCTACAACAAGGGCAACAAAAGAGGGAAAAAATGGCCTCCAGGAGCGGTGGATTCATGGTGCAGGCACCAAGCCCAGCAATAACCCTGGAGGAAAAAAAAAAGGGGGGGGGTACAATTCCACACAATTCCCACCACCAGAGCTCCACATCCCACCCCCTCCATTGAAGTTTTCCTGTTCTTTATCCCTCTGGGAGCATGGACCCAGGGTCATCATGGGGTGCAGAAGGTGGAAGGTCTGGCTTCTGTAATTGCTTCCCCACTGGACATGGGTGTTGGTAGGTTGATCCATACTCCCAGCCTGTCCCAATCTTTCCCTAGTGGGGCAGGGGTCTGGAGAGGTGGGGTTCTAGGGCATATCAGTGAAGTCATCCGTCTAGTGAAATCAGGTTGGCATCATGGTAGCATCTGCAACTTGGTGGCTGAAAAAGCATTAAGATATAAAGCAGAACAAATCATTTAATAATCAGAAATCTAAAGACAAGACTATAGCAGATGAGATTTGGGGTCCAAGTGAGCTAGTTTATCAGTCCTTATAATACTCACTTTTAAATTACATACCACACATCATATTTGAGTTTAAATAAATCAGTTCCTCTTAACTTCTACACACATTTCCATATAAACAGAACCATTACCATTTAAAAGAACCTATCTACACTGCAAATAATTGGTGTGCTAAATCCACATAATCTGTCAAGTCTCTAAGTTATATGTTAATATAACTACTCATTTTGAAAATCTGAGGTCAATTTAGACAATGTGTCTCTTTCAATCAATAATCCTCATCTTCATCTGAATATCTTCTCGTCTAAAATTCCCACTTCAAAGTTCGACATTTATTTAAAAAATATGTACCTAAGATAATTTTTAACATATTTTTAAAGGTTTAGTTTTTTATGTTTTTTTTTTTTTTAAGATTTTTATTTATTTATGAGAAAGATAGGAGGAGAGAGAAAGAACCAGACATCACTCTGGCACATGTGCTGCCAGGGATCAAACTCGGGACCTCATGCTTGAGAGTCCAAAGCTTTATCACTGCACCACCTCCCGGACCACTATTTTATGTTTATTTCTTGGATGGAGACAGCCAGAAATTGAGAGGGAGGAGGGCTACAGGAAGGCAGAGAGGCAGAGAGACACCTGCAGCCTTGCTTCACCAATCGCAAAGCTTTCCCCTTGCAGGTGGGGACCGGGGGCTTGAACCCGGGTCCTTGTGCACTGTAACGTGTACGCTCAACCAGGTACGCCACCACCCGGCCCTCCTACGATAATTTTGAAGACATAATTATTTCCAAATATAAAGTACATTCACTTTGTTGAGTATTTCCTATTTATTTATTTTTGCCAGAGCACTGTTTAACTCTGACTATTGGAGATGCCATGGACTGAAACTAGGATCTCTCAGATAGAAGGCCAGTATGTTACCACTGTGATATGAATTTAGAAGAAAAGGAACTCAAGAACTTAAATGGTATACTTTTCTATACCATAGAGGAGAATGTGATCTCTGCATGTATTTTAAGTAGTTTAGAATCATAATTAGAAAGATGAGCATAAAGTTATTTTTTTCTGGGTCGAGTGGTAGATAGCACAGCGGGTTAAGGACACAGTTATTTTTCACTGTCTTCATACATTTATATTAGAAGTGTGTATGTTTATTTTGAAAAACAGTATTACCTAATACAATTTTCCATTTATGTTTCTTGCTTGAACTAATTTATAACAATGCCAGTCTCCACCTCCACCTATAGTTACTGGGGCTTCATCACACTGGACTGACTTTTTCAGATAAAAAAACAGAGACAGAGAAATGGACAGAAAGAGAAAGACACCACAGCACTGAAGTTTGCCCCAGTGTGTGTGTGTGTGGGGGGGGGGCAGGCTCAAACCTGGGTGACTTGCAAGACAAAGCAGACACCCTCCCAGGTGAGCTATCTCACCAGCCCTGAGTAACCTCTGGTATAAGTCTCTATCCTCCTAAGTAGATGACAGTAACTTCAATCTCCTCTGTGATTTCCTTAGATTTTTCAATCTCTTACAAGGATTCCAAAGCATATTTTCTGATACCTCAATAGCATCTTTTAGTGAACCTGCTAACAAGAAAAAAGCAGCAGACTGTTCAAAGCGTTGCTTTCCAAGTAAAGAGAAGGCATTTTTCAAAGCAGCTTTACGCCATCGATCTTCATTAAAATTATGGCTAAAAAATGTTGTCATTTTTTCATCATGCTGTGACCTGGGAACCAGAACACAAACATCAGAGGTTAAACTAAATTTAAAATATTTTGAATCCTTTGGATCTTTCCATGGTAACAGAAGATCAAAATCTCCACCTAAAAGATCCATCTTACAAATATACATCAGTGAAAGGTATTTATTTGTTACCAAGCTTCTCTGCAGTTCCACAAAGGGAAGCTCACAATATTTTATGCACATACAAATAGGAAGCAAGAGAATTCTTTTCCAAAGTTCCTTTTTCAACTTTTTTTCTAGTAACACTCCATACTTTAGATCACATTGAAATAATATTTTTCCCATTTCTTGGAGATAAAAGGAGCCAGATGACTTGATCAAGTTCATAGACCAAATTACTTCCACAAGCATTGGGTTTCTGCTCTGTGGTGCCATCTTTATTCTGTTCCAACACACTGAGTCAGTTTACCTGAACAGACCCCATACTACTGCTTTCTTCTTCATTGAAAGGTAGAATAATGCAGCATCTAAGGCATCATTGTTCCTTTGAAAAGCAGCTTTGGCAACCTAAGTGATGAATAAAATATTATGTCAAAGTAATTACTGGATAAAAACAGTTCCAACAACTTCTTCTTCTAGCGTTTGCCAGTTCCAACAACAATTAACCATAATTAGCGCATCCCTGTTAACTGACAGAAACGACAGAGCTAGGAAAAGCTGGCTCTTTTCCACAAGCTCCAGTAGTTTAGAGACACTCATATGCATGCCAGTAATTATAATTAAAGTAGTAGTGACTAGTATTTACTGTTTTCCATGCACCTTCCGGATCAGGACAATTCGTGAGGTACTACTCTTAATTTTTTGTTTTGTTTTTTGTTTCTCTCTCTCTCTCTCTTTTTTTTTCATCATCACTTGGGGTTTACTGCTCTGGGCCAACTTTTTCTGACAGAGACAGAGAGACTAAAGGGAGCGGGAAAGATGACCCGAGACAGAAACTTCCCCAGTGCGGTGGGTGCCACACTAGAGCCTGGCTTCTGTGCATGGCAAAGCAGGTACCCACCCACTCAGGGGTGCTATTTCACCAGCCTGGGCCACTGTTGTTACCCCCATTTTACAGATGGTGTGACTGAGATACAGAGAATAACTGAATTGCCTAAAGTCACACAGTAAGAGTGGAAAAGTGATCAGAGCACAACTAGTAGTGAAAACTATTTTTACAGAAGATGAAATGCTGTCATTTACAACATAGATGAACCTCAATGGATTATGTTAACTAGTCAGACAAAAAAGACAAATAGCAGTGATGTACTCATATGTGGGAGATATCGAAACAAAGCAAGCTCTTAGATTTTTAAGAGCAAAGTGGTAGTTACCAAAGAGGTGAGTAAACTGGGTAAAAGGAGTCAAGTGGATGGAAATTCAAGTTTGGGTGGTGATTATGAAGTAGTATACACAGAAGCCTAATTATAATGCTGCATGCCTGAAACTCACAATATTAACCAATGTTATTTGAACAGAAAGTAAAGACTATTTTACATAGGAGGTATGAATGTATAATATTCAATAGGTGTGACCTTTTTCTTGAAAATTAAACAGATTACTTTTTCTAGTGCATTGTAAAGGATCAAACACTAACATATATATAGATAAGTGTTTTTTTAAGATAGAAACAGGAAGAGAGAGGCCACAGCACCAAAGCTTCCTCCAGTGCAGTGAGGGTCGGGCTCTAACCTAGATTGCACCCCATGGTAAAGCAGCACAGTGTCCAGGTAAGCTCTGTCACCCACTCAAAACACTAACTTCCACGGTACATGCAATTTTGCCTTCTGCTGATGCAGACATCCATGAATATATAACAATTATACACATGTGCATACACACATTTTGGAGGAAAACTACAGGCAAAATACATGTTTCAGTACTTTAAATACAGTTTTTTAGAAAACATAATTTCTTGTACTTTTCAATTTTTGACAATTCTGAAGAACTGACACATTCTGGCATGTAATTAAAATACAGATGACTGGTATTCTGTAATTTTGAATGGTTTAATAATTTTAGGTTTAGAAATTCTATGAGGAAAAAAACACCTTAGTAAGCACAGAATTCTCCAGTCAATTACCAAAATTGCTGAATGTATATGGAACCAATCAATTCAGTGTAAGTTTAGAAACTGTTAAGTCAGTAGGCTGTTGTGTGTAATTATATTGTTCTGAACACAATCAATCCACATAGAGCACATCTTAGTTCCTGAAGATGCTGAGATAACCTCTACAAAGTACAGAAATTGAGAAGTAAAACAATAAAAAGCAACAGATGTCTTATTAGTTGAGTTACAATGAAGCTGGAAATGAAGGGAGGAGGGAGACTCCTAACAATCACACCAAGAAAAGGCTACACTCTCAGTCCTCTTACTTCTCTTCCCTTTTTTAAAAATTACTAGTCTCTCTGTTGTCAATCATTGAGCTTGATGTTTCAGTATGCTTTATAACATTGGAGGAAGTTTTATCCATATTCAGCTAAGGATTTATAATGTACTGTCTTAAAGCAAACAATTACATATCATTTTCATTTGCCTTGAAAAGGAAATTACTTGTGAAAATAAATCTTATGTATATCATTAATAGTCAATTACAGTGGCATAGCTGACAAAAAATAAAAGAGACCTTTGCAGACAATATCTGAAACATCCAAAAAATAAAGTATGTTATTTTTTCCATTACTTTGGGACATAATAATTTTACAACTTATTTTATTATTCATTTAATGAGACATAGAGAAATTGAGAGGCGAGGGAGTGATAGGGAGAAAGAGGTACTTGCAGCACTGCTTCCTGCAGGAGGGGGCCGGGGGCTTGAACTCAGATCTATTTATACTTCATAACAATTAACTTGCCTTGTACACCAAACTACAAGCCTTGGATGATGTTGAAAACAAATTATTTCATATACATCTTTGTTTTGTTTTGCTTTGTTTTGTTTTGAAAAGGGAAATACTGACATCTTGTCCACTGCCTTTCATGTAGTGGGAAACTGATGTTTTTATCCTCATAAACTTCACAAACTATGAAGTAGACACCAGAAGCACAGGATGCCAACTAAGATGAAGATTCCAAAGCCTATCACCCTCAAATGAAAACCTTTGAGGGCAGGGGTAGAGAGCATAATGGTTCCTAAAACAGACTCTGATGCTTGAGACTCCAAAGTCCCAGGTTCAGTCCCCTGCACCACCATAAACCAGAGCAGTGCTCTGGTGGTAAAAAAGAAAGAAAGGAAAGAAAACCTTTGGGAGTGGTACAAGGAAACAAATATTTCAAATGCATTTGCCAAGTAATTCTTCTCACACTTAAGAATTTGAGAGCTACATAGAGGAATGGAATTGGGAAGGGTCTCTATATTCTTGGGAGAAATAATTTATATTTCACAAATGTACTATCCTTAAGTGCATGTCATGACATTTCAAGGAACTCCTGTAAGTACACAATGAATGAGAATTCCACATCCCTAGCCATGGCAGAGTAAAAAAATAAATAAAAATAAAAATACAGATTAAATCTAACACTTTGTAAGTGAGTTTACATTTGTAAGTGATGGGAGTTTAAGCTAACTATCTAACAACACTAAATCTTAGTTCCAGAAGTGAGTTATCTTGCTGGCCCATACTCTAAGTTAGGACAACGTGCAACTGGTAGCAGAAAATAATGCTCTTCCATAAACATAAACTCGGCTTACATAGTAAAAGGCAACTGGTAACTGCAGATACATGTTATAAAGGCCATCTAGGGAATCTCCAAAACTTCTTCTTTAAGAAATTCTCAAGACTTCAAGATTCACAAGCAATTCTTCACCACAGGTGTGCTAGCAGACAATTATCTTTTATCATTCAAGAAAATACTTTTCTTTTTTAAGAAAAAGCTGGTTTACTCAGCTCTGGTTTATGTGGGGGATTGAACCTGGGACCATGAAGCCTCAGGCATGAGAGTCTGTTTGCATAACCATTATGCTATCTACCCCAGCCCAAAACTATTTTCTAACTTCAAAATCCAGTGACGTAAAGAGCAGTTACCTTTTCAATACATCTTCGAAGAGTGTTAATATTCCTGACCCACCAACCAATTCCCATAGCTCTTAACTCAGACCACTGAGGATCTCCTCTCTGAATGGCTGGAATCATATTAATCAGTTCTTCCTCGGCCTCAGAATGAAAAGCCCAGGCAAAATGGCAAGTAGACACACCTACATTAAAAATACAAAGTGATAACCTTCAGATCTACTGAAAAATAACAAAAATCATTTTTCACACAGTCATGAATTCATACATTCTAGGAAAAAAACTTTCAAGTTGAAGGTGTGGATCAAAGGAAGTTTTTCATCATTCAGAATTTTATACATTAAGCTTCTAGAGTTATTGACAGTATACAAAATCAAAACCCCCATATTTTCCCCAGACATAGTTCCTTTTTTGCAAGAAAAATTTAAACACTAAAAGTTTGTAAGGACCTGGGAGGTACTTGGAGACAGAGCCTGGTATATAAGAAACTCAGGTCTTGTGTTTGTCTGTCCGTCTGTCTGTCTCTGTCTCTTTCTCACATAACAAATCATAACTGAATCAATGGTGGGGGGAGACTTTACTATCAAGCTATTCATACAACAAATTTATCAATGGAAAACACTTTGTTCAAAGTATCTTGGCCCACAGGTTCACAGCACTATTTATGGGCCATATCTATAAATACTGGTGTTCAAGGTCCCACATCCCACTGCATGTTTTATGAGGCTGAGTCTAGGTTGCTGGCTTCAAAAGGAGCACAACATAATGAAAAAAAAGCATCAAACTGGCATTCTAATTTCAACCCTGCTAACTGGTAGCCCTCTAACTTGGCTTTGTCATTTCTGAATTTATTTGATTGTAATTTAAAATAAAGCTGATATTGAATACTATGTCTTTAAGATGGCAGTTTACCAAAACTATGCAAATCTGCTGCAATATTTATAGTAGGTATTTCTGAAAAGTAAGCTTTACTTGCAAGTAAATAACTTAAGACGTGATGCTTATAATGAAATAAATAGTAGCAGCTAGAGTACATTTTACATAATATTCACCAGACATAAAGTCACAACCTCAGCTGGGTTAGAGTTACGTTTGAATGTTTTACTTCTGCAAGTCAAATCTGAGAATGAGACAAATGAGCAAAAGTGAGAGAACAGAGCTGAAAGGTACTTAAGAAAAAGGCAAGGGGTAAAATGTGACAGGATATTCTTAAGCCTACTGATCAGTATGCATATAAGCACTTACCTAAGGTGTGCATTCAAGTACAAACACACCCCACCTGAGTACCAAATGAAAGTAGTGCGAGGGCGTTACAGACCTTGATGAAGCAGCTGCACTCGGTATAAAGGAGGTAGTGATGTCAAAAGGCATGAGTGCAAACGCATAGCTAGCAAGTACCTCAAACCACACTCATCTAATGTGTCTCTTCCTGCAATATAAACAGAAAATACGTTTAAAGGGAACAGGATGCAACAGGTCACATACCAGTGAGAAGTTGGAAATAAATATTAAGCTTAGGAATAACAATATATACAAAACTTCTTAGTCAATTACTTCATGGATACCTCTGTATCCTTACAAGGGAGACTTACAGAGGGTCAGTGAGATAGTTCAGTGTGTTGGAGCACAGAATTGGCTACTTATGGATCACATCACATCCCAGAGGTCCCAGGCTCAATCCTTGATTCCACCAGAAGCCAAAACTGAGCTGTACATTGCTCTCTCTGTCTCGTAAAATTCAGTAAAAAAAATCTTTTAAATAAGGAAAATACATTATGTAAATATCAAACCTCCAAATGAAAGGTGATTGGGGAAAATCTTTCAATATAGGTAATGATAATATTTATCCTTATGCACAATGAATAAAATAGAAAGTAACCTTAAAATCTAATTAAACACACCAAACTAAATTCAGTATAATTTTAAAAGTAATTCCCATTTAGTTTTTAAGTAGGAACAATGTAAAATATTCATTTTCAAGATGAGATTTTAAAGTGGGAGTTAAATATTCCCCATAAATTTCATAGTTTCTTTTTTTATTTTCCCTTTTGTTGCCCGTGTTGCTTGCTCTTGTAGTTATTAATGTTGTTGTTGTAAGATAAGATAGAGAGAAATGGAGAGAGGAGGGGAAGACAGAGGGGGGAGAGAAAGATAGACACCTGCAGACCTGCTTCACTGCCTGCAGGTGGGGAGCCGGGGGCTCGAACCAGGATCCTAACGCCAGCCAGTGCTTGTGTTTCACACCACGTGCGCTTAACCCACTGCACTACTGTCCGACTCCCTCATAGTTTATTTCTGAGAGGTCATTTCTCTGCAAAGCTCAAAGGAATCCTGCAACTCAATACGAGAATGAGAGATATACTGGGTTGTCACAAAAGTCATGACACTTGTTTTTATAGCAAAGCACAGAAAAAGGAGGTGGTGGTGTACCTGGTTGACCCATATATTACAATGCGAAAGGACCTGGGTTCAAGCTCTCGGTCCCCACCTGCTGGGGGAAAGCTTCAGGAGTGGTGAAACAGTACTGCAGGTCTCTCTCTCTCTCCCTCCCTCCCTCTGTAATTCCTCCTTCCTCTCGATTTCTGGCTGTCTCTAGTCAATAAATAAATAAATACATAAATGCATAGAAAAACACATCTTTTTGACAATCCCTGGATAAGCCTATTAACACAGTTATTTTAATAACTCCATGAGTTTTAGTGAGGATACATTTACCTGAGTAGTTCTTATCTCTGTTTTCATCAAGCTCTGTACTGGTGGTAGCCACTGTATCTGCCAAAGCTACCAGGAACATCTGCTCCAAGCGGGTCAGGCCTGGTAGACTTGAGTGCATAAGATGACTTGAAAGTACCCTTGCATGCTCCTGACCAAAGTAAGCAGGTCCATATTGAGAAAGATTTATCACTTTGGATTTGTGTTCTCTCTTCTCTGGCTCTAAATCAATATCATCTGTTGTGATATCCTGCATTTGGAACAACTCTGAATACTCATCCTCTGCCTGACTTCTGGTATGATCGTCAAAGCTCTGTGGTAATTTTGCACTTTCTTCTGAAATTCTGTACGTTGTATCTTGGTCTGCAGCAAGCAGTGCATACAGTGGTAGTGGAGGAATGGAATCTATCTCGGTGTAATCTCGGGTACCATCTTTGCCTATGGTGACTGTATCCTTCGCTGTACTGCCACTTACACTGATGGTTCGTGAGAGGTGCCGTTTAGTTCCTTCTCCAGCATCAGGATCTCTAACTATTGCAACTTCACCGGCGATACATTTTACTAAGTGAGACAAGATGGCTTTGGCCCTTCTAACTTTCCCTAAGTCCATCAGTTCTAACAGTTGAGTTGGATGGTATTGTGGGAGAGTTGGGGAAAGCACATGTGCGGCCTCAAATAACCCACCGTCTTGAACTACAGTTGGTGAACAGAAAACATCGTCAGCGATGGCTGTTCCTTCAACAATACTTTTCCTGGACAACATGTTAGACTTGAAGGCAGAATGCTCTTGCACTGCTGTCTCTTCTGCATCAGGGCTATCAACTTCAGTGTCTCCAAACTTGACAGCATGCTTCCACTGTGCATATACATGCATTTCACAGTCCATCCCCACCACCAATATCCCATCTCTCACCCAAGAGAGGGAAACAGGCAATGAAGGTGTGCCGTCAACAGAAGATACTAAATCTATTGATCTAAGAAGAACCCACCTTGACCTCACTCCCTGCTTGATACTACCACCTAGCGGTAATGTAATGACAGCAACCCCATCCTTACTATTGGTCGGCTCAGTCACAATTCCTGAAAGCCGGCCATACATGAAGATATTAGCACCAACCCCTACTGTAAGAATGTGGGAGCCATCTTCTTTTGATACCCAGTCCAAATGAACTAAGTGCTTGATATTTGGAATAAGGTATCTATCCTTGCTCAAAACTGTATCTGATTTGCAGTACACAAACAGATTACTGTCGACACTGATCCTTGAATCAAGTACGCTCCCCACCTTGACCAAATCATCAAGATGAATGGTTTGTTCTAGAGCCCATTCTGACCCGCCTGTGGATTCACATTCAAATATGCACACATGCATGGAAAATTCTTTAGAAACAAAACCATTATGTTGGATCGGTTGTTTGTAGGCCACTGCAAGGCGGCCTGTGTATGAACAGCTAACAGCAACTGGTCTTCCCACAATGCTCACTGTACTGCTATTATCTTCCCCTTGGTCATTCATCAAGGGCCATCTCCGCCAATGATAGGTTTCCTTCTCTTCACTCTCACACTGTGGGCTGATCTCCATACTGCACTTCCAGAAGCGGACTTTATTGTCAGAGCAAGTTGTGACCACTAAGTAAGGTGCAAGGCACACTGGATAAATTGAAGAGGAACTCAGATGTCCTTTAAAAAGAAAGAGCAGACAGTTTTAATAATGAAGCCACAAAGTAATTGATAACAATCAGTTTAGAATATGGTAAGCCAAAAGCCACGATGAGTTTCTCCCAAACCCCTCTTTAACCAAGTCCTCCATCTTAAGTGGCACGTGATTAAATAAAATATGCAATAGCAACCACTTAATTTTTAGGCAGTTGAGTTTAAAAGAGGTAAGTATTTAGTTAAAATGAAATTCAAAAGCAGTGAAATAAGCCCCTTAATAAAGTCATCATCTGCTACAATTTACGCATGTGCCTTCACCACAATATTCTTCACTGGGCTTTCATCTTTAATCACTTTCAGCATACATGCCTAAGCAGTCATTACAATTGCCCTCAAATGGCCTTAACTTTTCATCAAATAATTCAAACCCTAGGTCTAACCCTCCCATCAGTATGTTTTCAGACCGCTGAATAGACTGCTAGCCCTCATCCTTTTCCCAAGCAGTTTTAATTTAAACTCTAAACCCTGGGCCAGATCCTCATCTTTACTACTGGACTTCCAAAGACTAGCACTGGCCCCTACTATCAGCTGTAAGAGAAGAGGTCATAGCAAGTCGGATTGAGGGTCAGAAAATCTGGGTCAAGGTCTGCCAGCACTTGTAACAAAGATACCTTTGTGGGAAAGACACTCAGAACATCTGAGCCTCTCCCCTCTAAATAAAAGGGGGGTTACGACTTTGGAGTGCTGCTATCAAATGAGATATTGAATGCATTTTACAAGCCCTTATAAGATAGAAATCACTGTAATCACTTCTAATATATATCCCAAAGTCTACAGATATTTGTGAAAAGATTCAAATCCAGCCTAAAGTCAACACTTAGTGTAATCTTTACCACTCTACCACTCTACCAAATTTAACTCTATCTTATGGATGAATAGAAAACCTCATACTCAAAACCATTCATTTCCAGTTAGAATAGTCTTGACCCTCCAATTTCAGTTCCCCCAAATTACTCTTCTAGGAACTGACAGAACAATTTAAATACAACTGCTAGGTCTTTCCTCGCAACTAAACTATCTTACCTATATTGTTCAAGTCCTTATCATTCTAGATTTTCCAAACAATAGTCTTGTACCCTATATTCCCCCCTCCCAAAGTATCTGCCAAGTCTTATTCAAACAAACAAGAGGATAAAAAGGCCGTAACAGGGAGTCGGGCGGTAACGCAGTGGGTTAAGTGCAGGTGGCACCAAGAGCAAGAAGGGCCGGAGTAAGGATCTGGGTTCCCCCGGCTCCCCACCTGCAGGGGAGTCGCTTCACAGGCGGTGCAGCAGGTCTGCAGGTGTCTCTCTTTCTTTCCCCCTGTCTTCCCCTCCTCTCTTCATTTCTCTCTGTCCTATCCAACAACGATGACAACAACAATAATAATAATTACACCAATAAAACAACAAGGGCAACAAAAGGGAATAAACATTTTTTAAAAGGCCCTAACAAAAACCTCAATGATTTTAAATGAGCATATTTATTATTTGCAATATTACTTTTATAATATCCCTGTTTACCAGACATTATAGTGCAAGCAAAAAAGTCTCACATTAAATTATTCATGTTACTTTCTGACAAGCCAATCACAGGCAACTATTTCTAACAAAGCCATGTTTCTAAACCAGATGTATCATTACTGACAATTTTTTTATTATCTTTATTTATTTATTTATTGGATAGAGACAGTCAGAAATTGAGAGGGAAGGGAGAGATAGAGAGGGTGAGAGACAGAGAGACACCTGCAGCACTGCTTCACCACTTGTGAAGCTTTCCCCCTGCAGGTGGGGACTGGGGGGGCTCGAACCCAGGTCCTTGCACATTGTAACATATGCACTTAACCAGGTGTGCCACCACCCGGCCCCCTAACAATAAATATTTCAATGTCAACAAAGCACATATTTCAAGAGTTTCTCCAATTTAACCAGTGACAATAACTCTCTGTGCTTCAGCACCCAGTCTTAAAGTTACTTTACCTGCTGAAGGTGTTGCTCTGATCACTTCAACTCCTTCGGGGAGATCAAGAGGTTGGCTATATACCAGTCTAGAACTCAGAATAAGTTTACTAGCAGTCTGAAGGTTGGCGATTGATGAAGAATGGGGCATGGGGCTCACATTAAGAGAAGATTCTAGAGAAGAGTCTATACTCTTTTGTCCAGGAACTGAAAGTAGACTCTCCGATGAAACACCTTCTGAAGCTTTAGCTTTGAAAATAAATTAGGAAAATATAAAATGTATTATTATCATCACCAGACAAATATAAAGATAATCACTTCATTATTAAGGCATGTGGTTAATGTTAATTTCCTAATAGTACTTTGGAGATGGTCAATTTTTAGACTTTTGCTTAGCTAGCTTGGAAAAGCTTTTGTGTTTCGTCTGTAAGGATTAATCCCTATCTTAGAACCACCAGCTCCATCACAGGCATACTATCAGGAAAGAATCACAAGACATCAGAGCTGGAAAAAAAAAATCAGGTTATCTAGTTCAATATTCTCAATCTATGAAACATAGTACAAACTTGAGCTTGTTAACATGAAGATTCCCAGGCCTAACTACAAGAACACTGATTCAGTCTTCTTCTAGCGTTTGCCCACTGATTCAGTTGTTCTGTGTGTTTCATTTGTTTCTGAAACAAATGAATCACAAAACAAAACTCTGCGGAATATTGGGTTGTTGGAAAAGTCATAATGTGCTTTTTCTATATAAAAATGTGTCATGACTTATATGACAACCTGATAAAAAGTGTGTACTATTGCATGCTTAATAGATGAAGAGACCTTAAAGAAGGTCATATTGGGGGCTGGCGGGTGGCACACTTGGTTGAGCACACATGTTACAGTGCACAAGGACCCAGGTTCGAGCCCCAGTCCCCACCTGCAGGGGGAAAGCTTTGCAAGTGGTGAAGCAGTGCTGCAGGTGTCTCTCTGTCTCTCCCTCTCTATCACCCCCTTCCCTCTAGATTTCTGGCTGTTTCTATCCAATAAATAAAATAAAAATAATTTAAAAAGAAGGTCATATTATCAGCAAGTGACAAAGAAGATACTAAAATACCAGCACCTTAACTATCAAATACTAAGACAAGATAATGGTTCAAGAACAAACACAAAAATTAAAAGTTTAAACAAATTTATGGCACTACTGGTTAAGTGGGGTTTTTAACTTTTTAAATAAACCAAAAAAAAAAAATTCAGCCATGCTTTTTGCTCTACACATTCGTAATAATTTCTTAAAAAAGAAGCCGTTCATAGTTTCTCCTCCAATGGGTTTCTAATTTCATGTTAAGAATGGAATGTACATCTCTAAGCAGAATGGGCTGTCTGTTTTTTTGGCTACACTTGAAGGGTATTTTTCATTACATGGTCTTGTTGTGTCTATCTTTGCCTCTTACTATCAGTTGCTCAAGGGCAAGAATGATGTCTTATGCTTTGAGCATGTCAAGAAGCATCAGAACACTAAGAGATAATAATCAAACACCTTTTGCTTCTGGCAGATGCTAAATATCCATCTACTTTATAATGGCAGACAATTCGATTAAAAAATGATAACAAGGCAGAGGGGATAGGATAATGGTTATGCAGAAAGACTTTCATGCCTAAGGTTCCAGAGTCCCAGGCTCAATTCCCAGCACTACCATAAGCCAGTGCTCTGTTCTCTCTGTATGTTTCTTCTCTCTGTGTCATGTCTCATTAAAATGAAATAAAATATAATGTAATTAAATGAAAACATCCTTTGTAATATAATGACACTATAAATCTCAATCAGTAGCCAGGAGACAGAAACATTATTCTTGGCTTTATGACTATGTTTCCTTAGCAAGGCAATCCACCATCCCTAGCTATTTTCTCATTTTCAAAGTAAGAGTGAACTTCGTCATTTCAAAATCAGTGCGAACTACACCATTTCTCTTCCTGCAAGCTTAAAAAAAAGGAGAGGGGAGGGGAGAAAAGGAATTATCTTCTGATCAGCTGATTTTAGAGCTGTCTGCTCTTATATTTCTGTGAAATAACATGTAACACCAAGAATTAACTACAAAGACTTGGAAAAAAGAATTGGACTCCTACTATCACAAAAATATTAGACTCAACTACGAACAGGTTATAGTTCTATACCCATTTGACAGTTTGAATTCCTATTCAAAGTCCAGTTATAACAGTTATCTATGTAGTTATATGATGATATAGGCTAGAAAGAGAACAAAATTGTAAGTGCTGTTAGTTCACTATACTAAATGTCAATGTGTATAAAATCAGTTAAAGGGAGTCGGGCGATAGTGCACGTGATGCAAAGCACAAGGTCCAGCGTTGAGGATTCTGGTTTGAGCCCCGGCTCCCCACCTGCAGGGGAGTCGCTTCACAGGTGGTGAAGCAGGTCTGCAGGTGTCTATCTTTCTCTCCCCCCTCTGTCTTCCCCTCCTCTCTCCATTTCTCTCTATTCTATTCAGCAATGACGACATCAATAACAACAATAACTATAATAAAACAACAAGAGTGACAAAAGGGAATAAATAAGTATTTTTTAAAAAATCAGTTAAAGTATATTATCACCAGAAATAATAAAATCCCTTAGAAACTCTTAGTACTGTAAGTTAATCAGGTAAAAGCAGATTCCATTTAGCTGGCTATTTGTGTAGTTCTTCACATAAACAACTTTCTTTCAATAAGTAAATTTGTTTTTTTAAATATTCTATTTATTTATTGGATAGAGACAGAAATTGAGAAGGAAGGGAAAAATAGGGAGAAAGACACCTGCAGCACTGCTTCACCACTCATGAAGATTTCCCTATGTAGGTGGGAACCTGGGGCTTGAACTTACACCCTTGCTCACTGTAATATGTGCACTCTACTGGGTGCACCACAGCCCAGCACTCCCTACCCGAAAGTAATTTGTTATAAAAAGAAAGACCCATAATAATTTCCTTCGCTCTAGATCAAGATTCTCTCATTTGTTGAGAAATGAATATTTATGGGCGGCACACCTGGTTGAATGCATTCATCACAGTGTGTGAGGCCCCTGGTCCCCACCTGCAGGAGCGAAGCTTCACAAGCAGTGGAGCAGTGCTGAGGGGTCTGACTCACTACCTCCCCCCTCCCCTCTCAATTTCTCTATCTTTATCCCAAATAGTTTTTAACTTTTTGTTTTTTATTATCTTTATTGGGTAGAAGTAGTCAGAAATCAAGAGGAAAGGGGAGATAGGAAGAGAGACAGAAAGACACCTGCAGGCCTGCTTCACCACTAGTGAAGCTTTTCCTCCGGAGGTGGGGACTGGGGGCTTGAACCTGGGTCCTTGCACATTGTAACATGTGGACTCTACCAGATGTACCACCACTCAATCCCTCCTAAAGTTTTTTTAAAAAATAACTTAATATTTTTGTGTATAGAGAAACTAAGTCTGAAACAATTATCATTTGTACATTTTCTAATGCTCTACAAAAACAGTTCTGCTTATGAGCTTCAGCATATAAAAATATGATCAATAATATTTTTCTGAATAATTTGCTTCTCTCAGTGATGCTGAAACAAATTATGTACTGTATCAGATAGCAATAAAGAATAAAACTGGGAAAAACTGATTTCTAGAATAAAGTCATAATAGGCATTCAGCAAATATTAATTAAAAATAATAATCAATTACATTCTTATTTGTAATACCTCTAATGTATCAACACTGGCTTGTTTTTACATTAATCTGCTCCAACAATGACTTAGGAGCCTTAAATTAAAGTTTGGCATATTCATACTTCAATACAGCAACTGAATTTATAGATTATTAGCTCTTCACTGGAAAGAGGTATATCAAAGAGAATGAATTTATTTCACATCAATTATGCATAAATTATAATTACTTACCCAAACATGCCTGTACAGATTTAAGATGAAGGTGCCACATATGAAGAATAGAGTTATTATTGCTGTCCTTTTCAATTACTACCAGAAAGAACTTTTCTGAAAATGGTGGTGGGCGATATCCTGTGATTCAAAAAAAAAAAAAAGAAAAAGGCAAAAATCAAGTATGACTTTTAAAACATGTTGACTATATGAAGACCATGAATAAAAAAAAAAAAAAAAACCAAAGGAAGGGAGTTGAGAGGTAGTGCAGCACATTAAGCATGAACGTGGCACAAAGCACCAAGGACCAGCATAAGGATACTGGTTCGAACCCCCGGCTCCCCACCTGCAGGGGGTTTGCTTCACAAGTGGTGAGGCAGGTCTGCAGGTGTCTGTCTTTCTCTCCCCCGCTCTGCCTTCCCCTCCTCTCTCCATTTCTCTGTCCTATCCAACAACAACGACATCAATAAAAACAATAATAAAACAAGGGCAACTAAAGGGAATAAATATTTTAAAAAATTTTAAAAAACAAAGGAAAAAGTGAGGACACATAAGGAAAAAAAAGAAAAAGTTGGACAAAGAACAAAACTAAAGACTTGCGCAATGCGCAAGGACCAGTGTAAGGATCCCAGTTCAAGCCCCCAGCTGCCCAGCTGCAAGGGAGTCGCTTCATAAGCGGTGAAGCAAGTATGCAGGTGTCTATCTTCCTCTCCCCTCTCTGTCTTCCCATCCTCTCTCCATTTCTCTCTGTCCTATCCAACAACGATGACAGCAATAACAACAACAATAATAACTACAACAATAAAACAGCAAGGACAACAAAAGGGAAAAAATAAAATAAAATAAAATAAAGCAAAAATATAGACTTCGGAGATGAGGGTACCTAGAAACAGGGAGAAAGAGCAGAAGCAAGAGAGAGTGAGTGAGGAGAAGAAAAATAAGTCAGTCTGACTGAACATTGCCTAGAGTAAGTTAGGCACCGACAACTAAAAGGAAAATATGGGCATTTACCCTACTTTTCCTAAATTAAAGCAATATTTTTAAAAAGTGAAAGCCATTTGGGGCAGAAGCAGTGGAGGTTACACAGAGGAGACATTTTAGAAATTTAATATATATGTGAAAAGAGATTATTTGTGAACATAATTTTCCATGTTGGCAATTGTATTTTTCACTCATAAAAATGAGATCTTCAGAGAAAAAGAAGAACTTTCTGTAAAAATAAAAAACCCATCATGATAATTCACCGGCAATGAGCACAGCTTGTCCTCAAATCATAGCCTGCAAATAGTATGTCTCATTCAGGGGAACAGTTTGGAGGGATGATTATTCTAGTGAAGGTTAGCTACAGGATGAGTCTGGGGGCATCTTGTTCCTGAAGGAAAATTGACTTTCAAGAATAATGAGGCTGTATAAAAAGGGTTCAGACCAATTTGAAAGATTTCCCACTGACCTAATAATATAGATAACATGAGCATTAAGAAAGAATAATAACTGGAAATTGACTGAAATCCCTCTTTTGATACTTTTTTATGTTGCTGCATAACCAGGGAAAAAAGTCCAAATCCCTTTCATGGTTTTCTTTTAGTTTTTGTACACAGATTCTCTGATATTCTTCCTGATATATGTATTACTGAGAGGGAGGGAGACTGAAATACGCCAGGTACAAAAAAAAATTATGAGTATAAATACTGCTTCTCTGTATTTATATTATCCTTCAAAATGGAGTTTAAAAAAATGAACATGAACAAACATGAAAAAATCAGTATGTTCAGGAGTTGGGCAGTAGTGTAGCGGGTTAAGCGCATGTGGCGCAAAGCACAAGGACCAGCGTAAGGATTCCAGTTCGAGCCCCGGCTCCCCACCTACAGGGGATTCCCTTCATAGGCAGTAAAGCAGGTCTGCAGTTCTCTGTCTTTCTCTCCCCCTCTCTGTCTTCCCCTCCTCTCTCCATTCTCTCTCTCCATTTCTATCTAACAACGATGACACCAATAACAACAACAACTACAGCAACAAGAGAAAAAAAAAACAAGCGCAACAAAAGGAAAAATAAATAAATATAATTTTTAAAAAAACAAATCAGTATATTCACATAAAAACTTTTACATGTTGACTTTTTGACATATATGAAGGGGTTTTTTAGACATATAAAAATATGAGTATTATTGTTTTTTACTTGAGCATTATCAATGTTCAAATAGTGATGAAAATTTTGGCTAATGATAAAAACAAAACAAAATAAATCCTCTCTCTTTTCCTGAAAAAAAAAAAAAAAGACTGATTTTAAAAAAGAGAGAGACTAGAGGGCCAGGCAATAGTGCAGTGGGTTAAGAGCACATGGTGTGAAGCGCAAGGACTGGCTCAAGGATCCTGGTTCGAGTCCCTGGCTCCCCACCTCAGGGGGATCATCACTTCACATGCAGTGAAGCAGGTCTGCAGGTGTCTGTCTTTCTCTCCCCCTCTTCCCATCCTCTCTGTCCTATCCAACAACAATAATAACAAACAATTATAAATAACAGCAACAAAAAGGGAGGGGGGAATGGCCTCAAGGAGCAGTGGATTTGTAGTGCAGGCACTGAGCCCCAGCAATAACCCTGGAGGCAAGAGAGAGAGAAGGAAAGACTGGAATCTGGAATCTATTCAAATTTTCCAATAAGGAAAAGAAACTTATCAGACAAGGACAGTGTCTGTAGTTATACATGCACAGTGTGCATACACATAATTAAATGACTATAGATTATTCCATGAATTAAATGACTATAGATTATTCCATGATAAAAGTCATAACAAAGGATTCAAATATATCCATCTAGTTACTTAAAGTCTAGAACCAAATGGCATTAAAAGTATCTGGAGGTTCCCAGGTTCAGTCCCCTGTACCACCATAAACCAGAGCTGAGCAGTGCTCAGGTAAATAAATTAATAAATCCGGGAACCCTTTGTAAACAAAAATGATTTTTTCACAGAAAATGCTTTATTTATCGATATTATCACTGGGGCCCAGTGCCTGCACAATGAATTCACTGGTGCCAAAGACCATTTTTCTCCTTTTTTTTTTTTAATGATCTTCATTTATTGGATAATGATAGAAATCAAGAGGGAAGGGGGTGTTAGAGAAGGACAGAGACATCTGAAACACTGTTTCAACCACTGGCAAAACTTTCCCCCCCGCAGGTGGAGACCGGGGGCTCGAACCCAGGTCCTTGAACATTGTAACATGTGTGTTCAACCAGGTGTGCTACCACCCTGTCGACTTTTCCCTTTTTAATTTTTGTTTGTTTGTTTTTCTTTCTCTGTACTTGATAAAACAGAGAGAAATTTAGATGGAAGGGGAAACAGAGCAGGGCAGAGAATGAGAGATATCTGCCTTATTGCTTTACTGATTGTGAAGTATCCCTCCCTACAGGTAGGGAGCAGGTGCTTGAAGCAGGGTCCTTGTGCAAGATACTATGCTTGATCAACTGAGTATGCCAAGGCCTGGCCGCAGAAAATGATTTCTGAAAGCATAGCATGTCTCTCCCAATTTACAACAGGAATCATTCTAGGTAATAGCTTCTAGTCAAATAAAACATGGCAGTTTTATAATTACAAAGTTTTATTTTCACAAGGGAACCTGTTAAGCTAGACAAAAGTAAAACTAAAAATAAGATCTATTCTTGAAAAGTCTTAGAGAAAACTTCTTTCTTTCATAAGAAGTAGCACACTTCAGAGAGGGGAAACGGTGGTTCCTTAACTTCACAGCATACTTTGAAGGTCCTGACATACCACACAACATAGTAATCACAGACTATTATGTCATTAATAAATTTAGTAACTTACTGGAAACTTTTTAAACCTACACTAAACTTGTTTGAAGATACCAAAGGAAACCTAATAACAATCACAACAATTTAATTGTAGAGTTGAACAGTCAAAATTAGATTTGAAAACAGTTAAACTGGGCTCCTTAAGTAACTTTCTTTACAAGAGTCTCTGCTGCTAGGGAAACTGTCCTTCAAAATGCAATTTTCATCCACATACCTTCTTCAGATACAAATAAACAGATCTGACAGAACTAAACTGATGACAAAATAACAGGAATGAACTTTATATATATATATATACTTCATATATAGGGATAGAAAGATAGATATCCACACTCAAAGTATGAAGAGCCACACTCCAAGTTTGGAATGTTTTTAAGAGTACAATATCAAACTCAGGAATGTTCTGGAAAAGTACCTTGTGATGGCTGAAAAAGCACTTCTGTTTCCTTTTTCTCCATTTCTTCCTTATGAGGTTTATATCCTATAATGAAGTCTTCTTGAAACACATGAAGCAACTGTGTATTTGAGCCACACTACAAACATGGAAAAAACGAAAACTTTTATCTTTGAAATTCCCTCTCTTCCCACCCACCCACCTACCTACCTCCCCAAAGACACTAAAGTAGAAGAGGTAAATCTAACAATTTCTTCTTCTTTTTTTTAAGATTTTAATTATTTATTAATGGGAAAGATGGAGAGAGAAAGAACCAGACATCACTCTGGCACATGTGCTGCTGGGGCTCAAACTCAGGACCTCATGCTTGAGAATCCAAAGCTTTATCACTGCGCCACCTCCCGGACCACAAATCTAACAATTTCTTTTTTTTTTTTTTTCCTCCAGGGTTATTGTGAGGCTCGGTGCCTGCACCATGAATCCACGGCTTCTGGAGGCCATTTTTTCCCCCTTTTTGATGCCCTTGTTGTTGTAGCCTCGTTGTGGTTATTATTATTGCCATTGTTGATGTTATTCATTGTTGGATAGGACAGAGAGAAATGGAGAGAGGAGGGGAAGACAGAGAGGGGGAGAGAAAGACACCTGCAGACCTGCTTCACCACCTGAGAAGCGACTCCCCTGCAGGTGGGGAGCCGGGGACTCGAACCGGAATCCTTAACGCCAGTCCCTGCGCTTTGCACCACATGCGCTTAACCCACTGCGCCACCGCCCGACCCCCATCTAACAATTTCTATTCTGTGTTAACTGACAAGTGAGAGAGGAAAAAGCAACAGAAAAAAAAAATGGCTAGAACTTCTGAGAGAAAAATATAGCAGGTCTTATGAGTAACTGGACAAAGTTAAGCTAAATAAGGTACTCAAGCCCAGGACACTGAGTTTTTCTAATTCCTTTTGAAAAGAAACAAATCAAAGCACAAGAAAAAGATCATAAAATTATTTCAACAACCTGTCTAGTGAGAATTACCACCAGTGAGGATGACACACCTCAGGGAAATGTACTTACAAAGAAGCTACTAGGCTTTCTAGAAAAGTCAGCTGCTATGCTACGTGATGGTGGCTTTGGACCACACAGAAAGAGTGAAAACAATCACAGATGACTGTTAAGAACAACAAAAACGAGCTGAAATTCAAGAAAAGGCTCAATCAAAGACAAAGAAATGACACCTTACTGTGGAAGTGTATCAAGACAATTAAATGGCTGTCCAACAGATGCTAAGGAAGGGGAGAAGCCATGACTAGCTTGGCATCAGACGGAAAGGCTATCAGTTTAGAGACTAATGGAAAACAGCTCCCTCACGTGGAAGGAAATCAAAGGACTATACTATTAAGTTGGCCCACAGAATTTTTATAAAAGTAGTAGGATATTTTTATGTTGTTCCAGATGAAAACATAATTTCAATTTCATAGTATGAAAGGTAACCTCCTCCCATAGAGAAAACTGAAACTGTACAACACACATTGGGTATAAGCTTAAAAGTAAGTTTTGTTGTTTGGGGCATTTTTTAATTTGTTGCTGCTGTTGATTTTACCAAAGCACTGCTCAGCGCTGGCTTATAGTAGTGTTGGGATCTGAACCTGGTATCTTGGAGCCACAGGGATGAGACTTTCTTTGCATCATCATTATGCTATCTCCAACACCCCAGAATAAGCTTTGAACACACTCGTTTATAAAAAGCCGAAAACACTTATCAGTGCTTGTAATTATCAGCCCTCGAGTTCAAGATATATAGAAGTAGAAGGGGGAGGGATATCGGCGATAGCGCTGGTTAAGCACACATGGTGCAAAGAACAAGGAACACTGTAAAGATCCCAGTTCAAGCCCCCGGCTCCCCACCTGCAGGGGTGTCGCTTCACAGGCAGTGAAACAGGTCTGCAGGTGTCTGTCTTTCTCTCCCCGTCTCCCCTCCTCTCTTGATTTCTCTCTGTATTATCCAACAATAATAACAGAAACGACAACAATAATAACGACAACAAGGGCAACAAAATGGGAAAAACGGCCTCTAGGAGCAGTGGATTCATAGCGCAGGCACCGAGCCCCAGCGATAACCCTGGAGGCAAAAAAAAAAGGAAGTAGAAGGGGGGGAAAGCAAGTATGAAAAGGAAAGCAGATAGCTAGGTGACAGTGGGCTGCATTAACATCCTATGACAAAGAGTGAGAAAGGAGCTAAAGTTGGGGATTAACTTAACATTCAGTCATGAAGAGAGTAGATAACATAATGGTTATGCAAAGAGACACTCAAGCCTCAGGCTCCAAAGTCCTAGGTTCAATCCTGCACCACCATAAGCCAAAGCTGACAAGTGCTATGGTTTTAAAAAAAATTATGGGGAGTCGGGTGGTAGCGAAGCAGGTTAAGTGCACGTGGCGAAGTGCAAGGACCGGCATAAGGATACTGTTTTGAGCCCCTGGCTCCCCACCTGCAGGGGAGTCGCTTCACAAGCAGTGAAGCAGGTCTTCAGGTGTCTGTCTTTCTCTCCCCTCTCTGTCTTCCCCTCCTCTCTCCATTTCTCTCTGTCCTATCCAACAACAATGACATCAATAACAACCATCAAAACTACAACAATAAAACAAGGGCAACAAAAGGGAATAAATAATTTTTTTAATCATGTGGAAAATTGAGAAATGCTTCACATGTACAAACTACTGTATTTTACTGTTTACTATAAGCCATTAATCCCCCCAATAAAGGAAAAAAATACACTCACTGAAAATTAAGGCATCTAAGTGAACAAAAGCCAATCCACTCTTTTCCCTTATCCCAATAGAGTAGAAACAAGAAATAATTAGGATTATTTTAAGGATTCCCAAGGAGGCATTAGTAATTATGGCCTGGCCAAGAGCTGATGTAATTTCTCCACAATGGTGAAGATCATTTTATTTTTTCCAACAGAATGTACAAGACAACATGCAAAAATAATGGCACAACTTAATGTTTTTTATCATTTTTTTAAATTTATTTATTCCCTTTTGTTGCCCTTGTTGTTTTAGTGTTGTAGTTATAATTGTTGTTATTGATGTCATTGTTGGATAGGACAGAGAGAAATCGAGAGAGATGGGGAAGACTGAGAGGAGAAGAAAAAGATAGACACCTGCAGACCTGCTTCACCGCCTGTGAATCGACTCCCCTGCAGATGAGGAGCCGGGGGCTCAAACCGGGATCCTTATGCCGGTCATTGCACTTTGCGCCACGTGTGCTTAACCTGCTGCGCTACCATCTGACTCTGGCACAACTTAATGTTTTAAAGTATGGCTGGCTTATTCATTTCCTTGTTTTAAGATATTGGGAACTTTCTCAGCAAAGTAAACTGTTTCTAATATTTGGAATTAGTACATAAGTTCTATCATGTAGTCCAAAGACATGAGTTTGAGTAAACACACTGGGGGCTAGAATGGAACCTAATTCCCAGAAAGTAGCTAGGGACAAACACTGACTACACAAAAGATCTATGGTTAGATAATAAATGTACACTGTGATCCTGCTTTCACTCACTGCACATTAAGTCCCATGAAACATATTGAATATTCATTCAGCCTAACAAGGCAAACACTCGAAAGTAGATATTGAAAGGAGTAATGGCATAAAGAGAAAACTACAAGCCATGTCTCAAGGCACCTGGACTGTACTTCCCCCCCCAATTCAACTAAATAACTTCTTTTTTTTTAATCTCCACTGGTGTGTGTGTGTGTGTGTGTGTGTGTGTGTGTGTGTGTGTGTGTGTGTGTGATTTAACAAGATTGTAAGGTAACGGGCACAATTCCATACAGTTCCCACCACCAGAGTTCCATGCCCCATCCCCTCCACTGGAAGCTTCCTTATTCTTTATCCCTCTGGGAGTACAGAACAAAATTCTTTATAGGGTGCTGCACCTCACAGAGAATAACTTCTAAGTCATCAGTCGAATTTCACTAAGAAAATCAAGAGAAATTGGCTGTATTTCATTTTAAATGAGACAATTATTCTGAAGATAGGCTATATCACATGCAAACAAAGGACTCTGGAACAAAGCATATTAATGCCACCAATTCACAAGCATGTGCTTACCTGGTTGGTTATAGCATCAAGTTCAATAATGCATCCAGGTCGAGCAGTAGACTGTTGGCTCACAATATTAAACACTTCTCCAATAAGCTTCTGTAAATAAAAACACAAAATGTTAACAGTCCACAATTTATGCATCTACCATTGGATACTCACAGTCCCTCTTAAATATTCAATGGTTGTGGCTTGGTGACAGAGCACAGGACACATATATAAGGTCCTGAATCTAATTGCTGGCACCATATATGCCAGACCAATGCTCTGGTTCTTTCTCTTTATCTCTCTTATTGAAAAAACAAAACATTTTTCTCTAATAATTTGTAATAAACACCTTACGACTAGAAATTTTGGGGTCACATTTTAAAAAACAATAAATACTCACTATCAATGACAATTCATTGGTCAAAATAAATGTTTCACTTTCTATATTCAGGATCATTTGTAAAATTAACAGAGATGAGGAGACAGCATAATGGTTATGCAACAAGAATGTCATGACTGACACACAAAAGGTTCCAGGTTCAATCCCCGGCACCATCATAAGCCAGAGCTGAGCAGTGCTCTGCTAACATCAACAACCACAATAACTAAACAGAAAAGTCTGTTTATATAAGAAATATATAACTAGGAGTCGGGCGGTAGCGCAGCAGATTAAGCGCACGTGGTACAAAGCACAAGGGCCGGCATAATAGGCATAATAAACTAATATGTGCCCACAATATTAATTTTTACTTGATAATGTACTTTTTCCAAAAATTATTAACATAGCATCCAGAAATTTGCATATTTCTAACTTTCCTCTTTCCATTTACTGTCAGATTTAAATAACATATTCACTTCTTGCTAATGTTTTTTTACTTTTTTTATACTTTATATTTTTTTATACTTTATGTTTTTTATACTTTTCAAGTTACTTACTCTCATTTATTGTAAGTCATAACTGCAAGTGAAAATCACATTAGGAAGCAGATCTTGGTAATATTACTAGAGATTTTGTTTTCACAAAACTAGAAAAGTTGTTTTTGGTATGAATATTTAAACCGAAAACAATGCTGTGACACTTAATACACGTATCTTCAATACTTTTCAACTACTTTAATGCTCTAAGGAAAAGTGAGCTATTAAAAATAGATGACATCTGCCTTTCCGGTACACATTCTGCCTTCTGCCTCAAGCCCCAGTAGGGATTCTTTTTGAACTACTTTTTCTTGACTGAAAATTTTAACATCCTGTTCTGATTATTTCAAATAAATCATTAAAAATAGTATTTATCTTATTTAATACTTTTGCACTACCTCAGTTTTTTTTAACTTGGAGTGCCTCACTGATCCTAATATTAGTAGGTACTAAACCTCCTACCTTCTAGCACCAGGCTCCTCTGTTAGTATTATTCAAGCATACAGTGCTACATACCTCAATGAATACTTATTAAAACACGTGTTAAGTGACTGAATCTATCTCACTCACAGAAATTGACAAAACAAGATCAGAAGGGAAAACACTAAGCATAACTTGGACTGGAATTGGTGTGTTGCACCAAAGTAGAAGACACTAGGGTGAGGGAGGAAGGTTCAGGTCCTGGAACAGGACGGCAGAGGAGGACCATGTAGGGATTAAATTGTTATATGGAAAACTGGGAAATGTTATACATGTACAAACTATTGTATTTGCTGTGGACTGTAAACCATTAATGCCCCAATAAAGAAATTAAAAAAAAAAAAGATTGAATCTCACTGACCTAGCATCACTAGGTAAAAAGATCCAAAAATGTGTTACCAAAACAACTGTGTCTTCAATAACCAAATCCCTGTCTTCATCAACAGTTTACTACACATACCGCGATTACTCAAGATCACATGCATGAGCTATATTGATCAAGCTTTTTTTCTTAAATCTTCAAATACTTTTTTTTCATAGAAACAATCACAAATGTAAACTATATTCTGGTCTGGGACACCAGGAGATTATTTCTAATTGCCTACAACATGCAGTTAACTATACTATACTTTAATGCTTACACCTCAGACATTACACACTAAATGTATCCCTAACTTAAGTCCACATCATTTTTATGCTTTTTTTCTTCCATATATTCATTTTTGTTAATAGAGACAGAGAGAAATTGAGAGGAAAGGGGAAACAGGGAAGGAGAGAAAAAGGCAGACACCTGCAACTGCTACACCACTCGTGAGGTTCTCCCATGCAGATGGGAACTGGAGCTTGAACCCAAGTCCTTGGACCTTGTGACATGCACACTCTACCAAGGCGCCTGGCCCTTTAAGTCCTCATCACACCCTCACCAATACTTTGCCACAGATAGCAGTCACTTCCACCAACGAAAGACCTTAGAATCATGTCTTCTTGTGTGCGTGTTCAAATACTACCAAGTCCTACTCTTCTTTTAGAAGGTCCGCCAAACCCCACTCTATTTCTACATGTCTGTCTGGCAAAGGTGACTGGTCATCTCTGCTTGATTTACTGTCCTTTTTTTAAAAAAAAAAAATTTATTATCTTTATTTATTTATTAGATAGAGACAGCCAGAAACTGAGAGAAGGAGGGAAGCTAGAGAGGGAGAGAGACAGAGAGACACCTGCAGACCTGCTTCACCACTCGCAAAGCTTTCCCCCTGCAGGTGGGGACCAATACTTGAACCTAGGTGCTTGTGCACTGTAGCATGTGTGCTCAACCAGGTGCGCCACCACCCGTCCCCTTACCATCACTTTTTCATGAAAACAAAGACACAGTGAGGCTGCTTTTTCACTCACACAGAGGCACACAGAAAGGAGAGAAACCACAGAACCAAAGCTTCCTTGGCTTCCATGCAACCTTCCATGTGATGGGTTAGAATCTGGCCACACGGCAAGGTAGAGCTACCTCCCCAACCCCTAGCTCAGGTTTGCTTTATGAGATGCTCGGATATTTCACTATTCATTGCTGTACCCATGTTTCCGGTACCTATCGACTACACTCCGGCCCATAAACACTTTACTTCCTTGTCCCAAACCTTTCAGTACTCCCTTAACCCAGCATCTCTCATCCATAGGAAAAAAGTTTAAATCTCTTCAGATGTTATTCCGAGAATATAAAAACATGGGGCTGGGTTGTGGTGTACCTGGTTAAATGCACATGTGAAGTGCAAGGAAGTGGGACCAAGCCCCTGGCCCTCACCTGCATGGGAAAAGCTTCACAAGTGGTGAAGCAGTGCTGCAGATGTCTCTCTGTCTCTCTCTCCCTCTCTATCTCTCTTCCCCCTCAATTTCTCTCTGTCCTATCAGATTAAATAAAGTTTTAAAAAGTCTCTAGAATAAGCGCAGGTGGCGCAAAGCACAAGGACTGGCATAAGGATCCTGGTTCGAACTCCGGCTCCCCACCTGCAGGGGAGTCGCTTCACAGGTGGTGAAGCAGGTCTGCACGTGTCTATCTTTCTCTCCCCCTCTCTGTCTTCCCCTCCTCTCTCTGTTTCTTTCTGTCCTATCCAACAACAACGACAACAATAATAACTACAACAATAAAACAACAAGGGCAACAAAAGGGAATAAATAAATAAAATAAAATATTTTTTTAAAAGTCTCTAGAAACAAAAATAGCTACTGATTAGCATTTACTAGAAATCTCATTTGAGGAAGGAAACAGCACATGATAACTTACTGCTATTTTCAATTGACAAACAGTAGAGGAAGTAACTGGAGAACTGCTACTCTGAGTTATAAGAAAACAAAAAAGACGAGCAGAAATAGTGAGAACTCAGCAAAGTAATTCGTGGCTTTGCTTTGTTTTGTTTGCTACCAGATATCCATACCTTCACAATTCCACCACCCCAGCAGACTTTTTTTTTCCCTCTAGACAGAGGGTGAGTGGCAGGGGAGGAGATGGAGATAAAGAGATAAGGAGAGGCCCCACAGCACTGTTCTACCACTTGGGACACTTCCCCTTTCACATGGTGTTTCTATGTGGTGGCCTGGAGCTCAAACTCTGATCCTAACTCATGGTTAAGTGCGCTCCCTACTGGAGGGGCTGTCTGCTTGGAGAATAACCATGTTATCTTAAGAGTTCAAGATCCCTGCCCACTAGGGAAAGAGAGAGGCAGGCTGGAATTATGGATCGACCTCCCAACGCCCATGTTCAGTGGGGAAGCAATTACAGAAGCCAGACCTTCCACCTTCTGCACCCCATAATGACCCTGGGTCCATGCTCCCAGAGGGATAAAGAATATGGAAGCTATCAGGATGGGATATGGAGCTCTGGTGGTAGAAACTGTACCCCTCTTATCCTGTGGTCTTGTGTTTCCATTTTATAAATAACTAATTAAAAAATTTAAAAAAAGAGTTTGAGATCAATGATAAGGGCTAAGTTCTGTAGCCTATATTTAAAATGGTTTTAAAAAACAAAAACAAAACAAAAAAAACCTCACAGTTTCTTATAACAAAAGACTCTAAGACACAAAATGGCTCAAGAAAGCCTGGAAGCTCAAGAGACTTTGGAAGTTCCTGACCGTATAGCTACAGATACAGAAATAAATTTCACCAGAGTAGTGAATTGAATAGTATCTTGCCCCCCCCAAAAAAAAAATCATGTTTACCTAGACTCACAGAATGTAGCCTTATTTAGAAATAGGGTGTTTGCAGATATACTTAGCTCAAGATAAGGTCATACTGAGTCTGGATGAATCTAAATCCCATGACTGGTGTCCTTACTAGAGGAGGGGAGACTCATGGAAACACTCCAAGAAGGGCATAAGAGACAGTGGAGAGGCAGAGACTGCAATGCTGCAGCTTCCGGTGTGGGAGCACCAAGGCTTGCCAGGAGCCACCAGAACTTAAGAAAAGGCAAGGAAGGATCTTTCCCTAAGGCAAAGCATGATCCTGCCAACACCTGGACTTCAGGCTAAACATATACACAAGTAGAGCTGCAAAATGCATAAAATATAAACTTCACAGAAATAAAAAGAAGAATGGACAAATGCACAACGGCAGATGGAAAGAACAGCACCCTTTCAGACAATGATTGACAGAACTAGAAAGAAAACTAGCAAAGATCTAGAAGAACTCAACACCACCATCAACTGAGACAAGATCCAAGTGGCATTTATAGAGCAGCCCACATAAAAGTAGACATGGAATATACACTAAAATAAGCCACGCCCTAGGCCAGAAAACAAAACTCAATAAATATAAAAGACTTCAAAACATCTCTTACTAGAATAGAATCAAACCAGAAATCAGTAACAGAAAGAAAACAGGAAGCAAAACAACACACTTCTAAATAACCTTATCAAGGACATTTTAAAATGAATAAAAATGAAATACTACTTATTAAGATGCTGAATCAGTGCTGGGGGGTATTTAGAGCCCTAAGAGCAAAGATGTCAGAAAATACAAAAAGTTTCAAATCCATAACCTACGTTCTTATCTCATGAGACCTAGAAAAAAATTTAGGCTCGCTCTCTCTGCAGAGGTGAAGAAAAGATGAAGAAAAAAAGAAAATAATTATGATATGGTCAGAAATAAATGAAAATAGGGAGTCGGGTGGTAGCACAGCAGGTTAAGCACATGTGGCCCCAAGCACACAGACCAGTGTAAGGATCCCACTTCGAGCCCCCGGCCGCTCCCCACCTGCAAGGGAGTTGCTTCACAGGCGGTGAAGCAGGTCTGCATGTGTCTATCTTTCTCTCCCCCTCTGTCTCACCCTATCCAACAATGACGACATCAATTACAACAATAATAACTACAACAACAATTAAAAAAAAGGGCAACAAAAGGGAAAATAAATAAATATAAAAAAAGAAATAAATGAAAATGAAAACAAAAGTGGAAAACTTGAAACAAAGAGCTGGTTCCTGAAAAAGTCAATAAAATTAAACTTACAGAAAAAGTGAAAAGGGGAGGGATATAGCATAATGGCTATACAAAAGACTCTCCAGCCTGAGGTTCCCTAGCCCCAGGTTCAGTCCCCTGCACCACCATAAACCAGAGCTGAGCAATGTTCTTGTAAAAATAAAGGAATACATAAATAAAGAGTAAAAAAAAAAAAAGAAGGTACCAATTAACAGTATTAAGCAATAAAAGAGTGGATACCACTAGACTAAAATGATAATAAAAGAGTAATACCAAATAATTCTACACACATAAATTAGAACATTTCAGACTAAGGAGACTATCTCCTCAAAAAAAAAAAAAAAAACTGCCACAACTCATCTAATATAAAAAAAAAGGTAACAGCAAATCTGTATTACTAAGTCAACCCAAGCAAGATGGAAAAAGAAAATAAGCATATATTTGGGACTCAAATTCAAACATACAAACAGAGAATGGCTTTGGGATGCAAAAGAAGTCTTTAAGATATGTGATTTACTGTTGAATGTAAAGCATTAATTCCCCAATAAAGAAATTTAAAAAAAGATATCTGAGACAGCACCTTACTAATCAACTCCATACAAAGCATATGGTGTAACTTCCAAAGCACAGTAAGAGCGAACAGTGAGCACTCGTGCTACTGCCCTATTCCAGTGACCCTACAATGCCCAACAAACAGAAAACCGGAGGGAATGGAACACAAAAATCTGGTGGTGGAAACTGTATGGAATTGTACCTCTGTTATCTTGCAATCTTGTTAATCATTATTAAATCACTAATAATTTTTTTAAGAATAAGAAGAAAAGTAGCCAGGGTCAAATGTAAAACAGAAATTTAAGGATAGAAAGTTTGGTCCAAGGGTAAAAGGTTTAGGGTTACAATCTGAGGTATTCTCCTATGCAAAGGACATTATGAACTGAAGGCTAATAAATAAGAGGAAGAAATATTAATTTGGGGCTGGGTGGTGGCACACCTGGTTGAGTATACATGTTGCAATGCACAAGGACCCAGGTTTGAGCCCCCGATACCCACATATAGGGGAAAGCTTTTCAAGTGGTAAAGCAGGGCTGCAGGTGTCTCTCTGTCTCTTTTGCTCTCTATCTCCCCCTTCCCTCTTGATTTCTGACTGTCTCTATGCAATACATAAAAATAAAAAAATATGAAAAAAGAAATATTAATTTAATTTCACTCTAATAATGAAGGTTCAAAGACAGAAAAAGCTACATTTAGATTTCCCTCCTTGCATGCCAGATGACAAATTGGCAGGAGGGGAATAAATCATCAGATGGCTGCTTAGATGAGGTGACATTTAAAGCATCTTCCAACTCTTTAATTTTAAGGTGTCACTTTTCTAAAACTTTCTCTATGCCAAACCTTTGACTACAGGTCCAACTATTAAATACTTCTCAGTTTCTTGAACCAGTCTTGTCTATACATTAACTTTTTAAATTTGTTTATTAGTGACTTAACAATGATTAACAAGATTGTAGGATAACAGAGGTACAATTCCATAGTTCCTACCACCAGGAGTCTGTGTCCCATTATTTACACACACACACACACACACACACACACACACACACACACACACACACACACACACTTCAGGCTTTCACTCAGAGAAACGGGTTTGTCTTTCTAGACTGTATTGATTCATCGAGAATAAACTCAAATACCTTCAATAATGAAGACTGCTATGTATTCCCTAATCTGATTCTCTGAACTATGAAGTATTTCTAACGTTGTGTGTTTACAATTAATTACATATCACCTGCTATTTAACCTTTTATTAACCTCTGTTAGTCTCTAATAATGTCTCTCTGTAACTAAATTAAAAGCTCCTTAAATGAAGACTTTAAAATATACTCTCTATTCCCTGGATATCTAGGGGCATATAGCAGACATTTAAAAATAGCCTAAAGTGGCCTGGAAGGTGACACAGTGGATAAAGCATTAAACTCTTAAGCATGAGGTCCTGAGGTCAATCCCTGGCAGCACAAATACCACAGTGATGTCTGGCTCTTTCTCTTTCCTCCTTTTCTCATTGATAAATGAATAAAAATTTTTTTAAAAGCAGTCTAAATATTTTTGACTTTCAATATTGGAAATACCTCTAATAGAACAGATATAATGAAGCATGATTTAATAGTTAAATGGAAAACTTCAATATCCAAATCTGAATATTAACTAATATATAGGACTTCCCATTTAGATACAGAATTGCCAAAGTAAAGTTCTACCACCCACTGGCAATAATTTCTTTTTTTCGATATTTTATTTACTTTGGATAGAGACAGAAATTGGGGGGGAGAGAAAAGGCGACTCCTGCAGCATTGTTTCACCACTTCTGAAACTTCTTCTCTGTAGGTGGTAACCAGGGTCTTGAACTGAGAACCTTCTGCATGGTAACATGGATGTGCTACAGAATGAATCACACAACCCAGGCCCTGATAACACATTTTTTTTTTTTTTTTTGCTTCCAGGGTTATTGCTGGGGTTCAGTGCCTGCACCACGAATCCACTGTTCCTGGAGACCATTTTTCCCCCTTTTGTTTTTTGTTGCCTTTGTTGTTGTAGCCTTGTTGTGGACATTACTGTTGCTGTTGGTGTTGTTCGTTGTTAGATAGGACAGAGAGAAAAGGAGAGAAGAGGGGAAGACAGAGAGGGAGAGAGAAAGACAGACACCTGCAGACCTGTTTCACTGCCTGTGAATCGACTCCCCTGAAGGTGGAGAGCCAGGGGCTCAAACCAGGATCCTTCCACTGGTCCTTGCGCTTTGTGCCGCGTGTGCTCAACCCGCTGCTCTACTGCCTAACCCCCCTGATAACACATTCTAATCACAGAAATATTTTCATTCAAAAGTTTAAATTTCCAAAAAAAAAAAAAAAAAAGTTTAAATTTCCCAGCCGAAATGTAGAGCTTGGTAAAGCTGCTGTACAATCTTTGGTCCCTGTCATGCTGCATTATGAACCCAACACTTGGCCTCTTAGACGTACAACACCCCTGAGCCACCTCTCCAGCCCAATTTTTATTTTCTATTTTGAGAGACACTAAATCACTGCTGCTCCACCATCCATGATATTCCACGTCTCCCCCACCCCCCTGGGACTCTCATATGGTGCCAGGAGTGCAACCCAGATCTCAAGCCATGGGAGGCATATACTCTACCCACTCCCATTCCCCAGGCCTCTTGAAACCTTCTCAGAGCAAAGAATAACTAATATAAACAAACTAGAGAGTAAAATACGTCAAGAAAAAAAAATCACACAGTATTTTAGGGAAATCCAGTGGGTGCGATGTAGTAATATATTTTGAATAGGTATAAAATTGTACTTCTGGGGGTCAGGCGGTAGCGCAGTGGATTAAGCGCACATGGCGCAAAGCACAAGAACGGCATAAAGCCAGTTCGAGCCCCTGGCTCCCAACCTGCAGGGGAGTCACTTCACGGGCAGTGAAGCAGGTCTGCAGGTGTCTATCTTTCTATCCCCGTCTTCCCCTCCTCTCTCAATTTCTCTCTGTCCTATCTAACAACAACTGCACCTATGGCAACAACAACAACAACAAGGGCAACAACAAGAGCAACAAAGTGGGAAAAATGGCCTCCAGGAGCAGTGGATTCATAGTGCAGGCACCAAGCCCCAGCAATAACCCTGGAGTAAAAAAAAAAAAAAAAAAAAAAAAAAGTACTTCTTCTAAAACATTTCTAGTCTTATAAACCAAAGCTACCACAAAAACAAACAAATAAATTTAAAAAGAAAACATTGGCAAATACTTACTGATGATTCTGGATCTGAAAGTTCATCCAATAACTTCCTTGCATCTACCACAGCTTGGTAGAGCCTCAGATTTTTGCCGTCAGAAGCAACAAAACAGGCACTTGCAGAATTGCAATATGTACCTTAGAAAATAAATGATTTTCATTATGAAAGTAGTTTATCATATGCTGAAGCCAATGCACAACCAATATCCAAAATCATAACTAAACTATCAAATGCTTATAAGATTATTTAACATAAAGTAGATTACAAGAGGAAAAAAAGATTAAAAACCAGCTGCTAGTGGTCAAGGAGGTAGCCCAGAGGTAGTGCACAATAGCTTGCGTGCATGAGGTCCCAAGTTCAACCGCCAGCACAATGCATGCCATAGTGATATTCTGGTTATCATCTCTTGTTTTCAGCCTCTCTCTCTTGTTAGTAAAAACCAACTTCAAGACATCTAAATTCTAGTGTCTATATTCTAGTACTTATTAAGACATTCCTAATCAATTCTGCAATCCAAAAAGATGAGATTGTTATCATCTGAAACAAAAAGGATGGAACTGGAGGTGATTGCACTAAGTGAAATAAGGAAAGAGATGGACAATTACCAGAGGGCTTCACCCATATGTGATATGAAAATGACTAAAACAAGACAAAAAAAAAAGGCAACTCAAACTCTCTTAGACATTGTAAGAGTTGTGGTGGGAGGGGAGTGGCGCAGAACTTTGTGGAGGGTGTGTTGACTCATGCACACTATGTGTGCGTGTGCAATTATACCCCTGAAATTTTAATTTTAACTATTAGATATAATGTATAATAATTTCAGCTATTAAACACTATTAAATCACTATTTAAATAATAATGGGGAAATAATCAATCACATGTATAAATCACTTTTACACTTGATCTTAGCCATAAGACTGAACATAACACCATTTTATTACATAAGAAGTAATAGCGTAAAGATTTTATAAATTTCAAAGTTAAACAGGCTGGGGGTATAGATTGACCTGCCAACATCCATGTCCAGTGGAGAAGCAATTACAGAAGCCAGACCTTCCACCTTCTGTACCCCATAAAGAATTTTGGTCCATACTGCCAGAAAGATAAAGAATAGGGAAACTTCCAATGGAGGCGATGAGATATGGAACTTTGGTGGTGGGAACTGTATGGAATTGTACCCTTGTTATCTTATTATTAGTCACAATTATTATTCATTGTTACTCATCATTAAATCACTAATAAAAACAAATACATTTGATAGTTTAAATGAATACTTACCAAGACAGTAACTGGGAATGAGAGTTGGAAGCCAAGCAACATTAGAGAAGGCTGAAGTGTGTAAAGAGTTAATTCGAGCCAGCTCTGAGACCCCTCCAGTGTATGACAAGGGTCCTATTGGGTCTACCCGCCATAGAATAAGTTCACTGTAGATGGCATTTGGGTCATGAAATGTGCGTGTTGCTGCGTTTCTAAGAGGTTGCTTCGAAGAACTTTTTAGGTGTTTTACAGGATCCATAAGTCTATTTAATTGATTGTCTGAGTCCCAGTGACAATCTGCTTCAGGAGTCAGCAGAGCATTATGATGAGATGATGTCAGTAGCAGTGGTAAAACAGAGTGACAGGCCAGGTCATTGAGGTGAAATCGATGACCGCAATATCTAAATTTGTGAGACACAGTGAGGACAGTGGTAAAGGCAGATTTATCGGCAAAAGTGACTGCCCATTGATTTAACGAGCCATCTATGTGTTTAGAGACCATCATCACTGTGGGGGCTAAAATGTTCATGTTTGTACTGTGTGGTCTCGAGCAGGACTTCGATCCCTGAGGACTGCCCACAGCCAACATCTCTTGATGCAACAGGGTGTGGTGAGAATCCTTTGTAGCATTTATACAGGCATACATCATGATGTTTTTACTAAGAGAGCTTGCGTCGCCAGACGGAAATGCAACAGGAATCCGAGAAGAAAAAGAAACCTGAAAAACACAAGTAGATTCTGTAAGTAGTTGGCTTCCTCTCCAAAAGTCTTCCAGAATATTTCCATTTCCAAAATGCCAAATCTCATATTTCTAGAGGGAAATATATACATAATTAAATATATATATATATATAATTTCAAATCTTTTTATGGTCCAAATTCATTTTCTATGTATATATGTCTATTCATAACCCAAAAGACTGAAGAAAAGAAGTTTCAGCTGCCTCGCTTATACATCTAAGTGACCACAACAGCAAATCTACATAAAATTTGGAGAGCTAACAGATAAAGGTAACTAGACTTAGCTAGTAAAGCTATGGGGTGGGGGGGAGACATACGCAGCAAGATAGCTCAAGTAGGATGGGGCCGCTTTGCTTTGCCATCATGCTACCCAGGTATGAACCCAGCTCCCACCACACAATGAAAGAAGCTTCAGAGCTGTGATGTCTTTCCTACTCTGTCTGTGTTTCTCTCTTCCTATCTGAACAAGTCAGCTCAAAGTGGTGGAACCCCAATGACGACAACAAAAAAGAAAGAGAGAGAGAACTCATCCTAAGTCATAATTTTAGGGTTATTTTTTAGATTTCTCCACATTCAGGAACACACACACACACACACACACACACTCAAATATTCAGTACTATACTTCAAAACCAGATTCATTTTACTTTGAAACAACCAGGCTTGTAAAATTTCCGGATAGGATCCCCTTTGCTAGAAGGAGTAAGTATTCTCCTTATAGTTACTTATCAAAAAATAAAATAATTGAGGTTGTTTTGTCCCCAGGATTATCGCTGGGGTTTGGCACTGGCACTGCCAATCTTCTTCTCCTGGAGGCCAATTTTTCCTTTTCCATTTTATTCAGTAGGACAGAGAGGAACTGTGATGGGAGGGGAAGACAGAAAAGGAGAAAGATAGAAACCTGCAGACCTACTTCATGCTTGTGAAGCTTCCCCACTACAGCTGAAGAGTTGGGGGAAGGCCCAAACCCCATTCTCTGCGCAAGTCTTTGTGTAGTACCATGGGTGCTACTCCAGGTGCACTGCCTCCCAACCCCCAATCTGCATGTTTTTTAAAAGAAATATAATAACTGCATGTTAAAATATATACCTGAACTTGTCTAAATATTCCAGGATTATATTCATCCAAATACTTTATGTGCCACACGAGAAAGGTACCATCTACAGGGTGAATAGTGAAAAGCATGTCGGGATTCTTATTCCATTCGGTTAGCAGCATTTCAATCTTCCGATCGAGCAAGACCGTAGGCAGTGGCATAGGGATGCTAGATCGTGAATAGGTCCTAGGGCTTCCCTCTCTTTCCCCATCTTCATGTTCTGATGATCCTGTACCTGCCTCGGATTCTCTATCTAGGGATAATTCTAAATCAGAAAAAACAATTTATCAATACATAACAATCATCAACAAATACAACTATAAAAATTCATTTATATATTAATATGTAGCATTCTACTCTTAGAAGGTATAGATTCCTTTTTCAATTTTTGATCAGGAAAATAAAACAAAGACAGAAACTATTTTCAGGCCAAAATTAAAAGTTAGTATATCTCTTACTCTTAGGTAAATACAATTTTATTCACACCATTACTATAATGACTGTTGGTGAAACCTGGTCCCACAAAGAGGATATGGCTTCCAAAATCAGACTTTATTCAATGTAATATATTATTTTTAAAGCATATACAATTAGATGGTATAAGGCTCTGTATAAGGTCAATAAATATTAGCGGGATAGAAAAATCAAAAAGAAGGACAGCAATAAAGAAAAGCAATAAATAAAAGTGGTAGCACAAAAACTGGGAGAGAAGGAAAAATCTAAACAAAGAATACTTACCATGGTCTAGTTTCATATGCAAACCTCTTTCTCTTTCTTCCTGTGAATGTGCTTCATCTTCTCTGTCTGCATCTTCGCTTTCATGGTCTACTTGCTTTTCAGAAAGTTTTCGTAATTGCTGTATGAATATTTCAGTAGATGAAGTAAAATGAAATTCCTTATTGTTTAGCCAATGAACTACAAAGCCATTTGCATCGTCAATGTTAAACACCGTGCCAGCCAAAACATTTGGAATATCTAAAGAAACAAAGAGCAAAAAAAGATTTCAATATAAATTTTCTTCTTTTAGTATTTATTTTAATTGGATAGAATAGAGGAACTGGGAGGGGAGGGAGAGATAAGGAGAAAGATACCTACTATAGTACTTTTTCACTGCTAGTGAAGAATCAACCCTAGTCCCAAAGGTAGGGACTAGGAGCTTGAACCTAGGTCCGTGCACACAGTAATGTGTGCTCTCAACTGGGTTATGCCACCACCTGATCCCTTCAATATCAATCTTCAGTGTCCAACAACAGATGAGTGGCTAACAAAGTTGTGGTAAATATATACACAATCGAATACTACTTAGCTATTAAGAAAGATGAATTCACCTTCTTCACCTCATCTTGGATGGAGCTTATGTTAAGTGAATTATGTTAAGTGAGATAATTCAGAAAGAGGATGGATATGGGATGATCTCACTTATGGACAGAAGTTGAGAAATAACAGAAAGTGGAAACACAAAGTAGAACTTGGATTAAGTTTGATGTATTGCACCAAAGCAAAGGACACTGCGCAGTGGGGGTGGGAGGCTTTCAAGTCCTGGTGCACAATGCTGGAGGAAGACCTAGGCCGGAGGTAACAGTGTTTCGCAGAAAACTGAGAAATTTTACACATGTATCAACAACCATATTTACTGTAAACCACTAATCCCCTGAATAAAAATAAATAAATGGTACAAGCACTTGTAGAGACTAATCCCATACTTACACAGAAAAGGTGCTAAACAACCGGTCAATGTAACTAGCAGGATTTGTAAAACTTTGAATAATACACGTAAACATTAAGTAATACCTTAAGAGTCTTTGGGAGGCGAGAGCGCTGCCATGGAGCTGATTCGCCCTCCCCCTTAAAAGTCTTTGTATGAAATCAGATAACTCATTTTAAAATGAAATCTAAAAAAAATGCAGACTCTTGCAGAATGCTAATTTGAGAACAAAGGAACATAAATCTAACACAGAAAAGCAACTATAAAAATATTTTTATAAGAAAATTTTATATACGAACTGGGCGTTGGAGACTATGGATCTCTAGTTTCCTGCCTTCCTTCCTTCCTTCCTTCCTTCCTTCTATCCCTCCTTCCTTCCTTCCTTCCTTTTTTGGCCTTCAAGTTTACTGCTGGGGCCCGGGTGCCAGCACTATGAATCCACTGCTCCTGGTGGCCATTTTTTATTGGATAGGACAGAAAGAAATTGAAAGGAGAGGGGAAGAGAGAGAGGAAGAGAGAAAGACAGACACCTGCAGGCTGGATGCTTCACTGCCTGTGAAGCATCCCCCCTGCAGGTGGGGAACTGGGGGCTCAAACTGGGATCATTGTGCAGGTCCTTGAGCTTAACTCAGTGTGCCACCACCTGGCCCCCATTTTCCAAAGTATAATAATATTAGGACTATATGAAAGAATTGATTTGCTCTGATTCTAAAAATGGAGATGGGATGAGGCTGAGGGGGGGGCAGGGCCCTATGGTAGGGAGAGGTGACACTGGTGGAGGGCAAAGGGTATACACATGTATTTTAGGGAGAAATAAAACTATACCTTTGAGACAACAACTGTCTTATAAATCAACATTTCCTCAGTACAAATAAATTACAAAGTGGGAGTCAGGCGGTAGGGAGAGGTAACACTGGTGGAGGGCAAAGGGTGTATACACATGTATTTTAGGGAGAATTGAAACTATCCCTTTGAGACAACAACTGTCTTATAAATCAACATTTCCTCAGTACAAATAAATTACAAAATGGGAGTCGGGCGGTAGTGCAGCGGGTTAAGCGCACGTGGCACCAAGAGCAAGGACCAGAGTAAGGATCCCGGTTCGAGCCCCTGGCTCCCCACCTGCAGGGGAGTTGCTTCACAGGCAGTGAAGCAGGTTTGTAGGTGTCTGTCTTTCTCTCCCCCTCTGTCTTCCCCTCCTCTCTCCATTTCTCTCTGTCCTATCCAACAGCGACGACATCAATAACAACAACAATAAAAAAAACAAGGGCAACAAAACAGAAAATAAATAATTTTTAAAAAGAATTTTAAAAATTACAAAAAAAGGGGCAGGGCGGTGGCACACCTGGTTGAGCACACATGTTCAAGGACCTGGCTTAAGCCTCCTGGTCTCCCTGAAGTTTCACAAGTGGTGAAGCAATGCTACAATTGTCTCTCTCCCTCTCCACCTCCTCTTCCCTCTTACTTTTGCTCTTTCTAAAATAAATAAATCTTGAAAATAATTTACAAAAAAGGGTTACTGTTCTTTGGAGATAACTTGCTGAAATGTAAAAATGGAAATGTGTCATGATACTTAAGAAAAAAGACTAAGAAAAAAGTCACACACATGTAAAGAGACAGAGAAAGAGACAAGAAGGCAACTGTGGCAAAATATTAACAATTACTGAGTGAAAGTGGAGACTCGGAAGAGTCCTCACTATGCTATTTTTACAATTAGAAGTAGTCCCTTCTAATTCATGGACAATACCCCTTGTTTCTGTTCGCACAGCACACTCTCAATGTGCAGGATTCTTGCTAAAAAAAAAGTTAACCACATTTTGTTGTAAAAGACTTAGCCTAAAAGATAGCTGAAAGATATTTTTGGGGAGGATAAAAAAACTTTCTTCCTACAACTGAGAGACAAAGTGACCATTCAAGATTAGATAAATTTAAAGAGCAGTCATAGTAAAATGCATTAAAAACTGTATCTTAATATGCTTTGTCCATGTTCTTTGCATGCAATAACAGCATGTTGGTTATGGAGGCAAAATTTGTGGGGGTTTGTTGGTTTTTTTTTTGTTTGTTTGTTTGTTCGCCGCCAGGCTTATCTCTGGGGCTCAGTGCCTGTACCACAAATCCACTGCTCCTGGAGGCCATTTTTCCCTCTTTTTTTTTTTTTTTGCCCTTATTATTATTTCTGTTGCTGCCATTGCTGTTGTTGTTATTGGACAGGACAGAGAGAGGAGACGAAGACAGAAAGGGGGAGAGAAAGAGAGACACCTGCACACCTGCTTCACCGCTTTTGAAGTGATGCCCTTGCAGGTGGGGAGCCAGGGGGTCGAACCAGGATCTTTATGTTGCTCCTTACGCTTCTCACCATGTGTGTTTAACCTGCTGTGCTACCACTCAGCCCAAGGCAAAAGTTTTTTATTAGAAGACACATTCTGAAATATTTAGGTAACGAAGTAAAATATTTAGAGGATATGGGACAATGTCAGTAACTTTAAATTCAAGTGGCTCAGTCAAAAATCTATGTATTGCATTATTGAAAAAGTCATGACGTATTTCCCTATCTTCTCCTATGAAAAAGTGTATCATGTCTTTCCCAACAGCCCATTTATGCAGAAGAAAGAGTTCACATGTTGCAAGGTGAGAAATCGTGAATTATGACAAGGCACAGGTGGAATAACAGACTTCCGGAGGCAGAGCTACGAGCAGCAGATCGCTTTCTCTCCTCTCCTCTCCTCTCCCGGATCAAGTAGGAATACCAAAGGAGACCACCCGGACCGAAACAAGACAGGACTAGAATGACCACAGAAACCCAGTAAATCACCCGTGAGTACAAACACGCGTGGCTGGTGACAGAGAGGAGAGAGGGGCCTAAGGAGAGATTAAGTGACTGCTAACAGTTCGACAGTCTGTCAGTGGAGACACCACCTCCAGTCTGCTCCACCAAGAAGGGGACAGCTGAAGGGAGGAAAGGACTCCCCAGAGACTCACCAAGTACAACTCCATTGCTACTACCCTCAGAATCTGGAGCAGCAACAGGGAGGGACACCAGGGGACAGAGATCTAACCGGGAAACTCAGGAGAAGACCTATACCTCGGTGGCATAGCTGAAGGGCTGTGAAAGTCTCTTTGCATAACCACTGGATTATCTCTGCCACACCCTGCTTTATCTCTTGGTCAGGAGTCATTGATTAAGCCAAGAAGCCTATTGATAGTTTAAAAGCCCTCAGGCTACCATAGCCTACAGGGGGAAAAAAAAAAAGGCTTTTACACCACTGAACTCCAACTCAGGGATTGAAAAAACTGTTAACTTATATAAAATGGTTAAAACGACAAGGCACAGGTGGATATATCCACATTATGCTCCACTTTTAGCTTTACTGAAGGCTCAATTAAAAAAATGACAAAGAATCTTATAAAACTCTGCACTTGCAATCAATTTGGTCGGCCTAAAGGTTGTACTTCTACAAAGTGCCTCCAAAACTACGGTGTTAGATATTTTTGAAAATTTTTTTTAGTATTTTTATTTATTTATTTATTGTATAGAGACTGAGAAATTGAGAGTGAAGTGGGGAGACAGAAGAAAGACAGAGATACCTGCAGCCCTGCTTCACCACTGGCAAAGCTTTCTTCCTGCAGGTGGGGGCTGGGGGGACTTGAACCTGAGTCATTGTGCACTCTAATATGTGTGCTTAAGCAGGGGCCCCACCACCTGGCCCCCAAAATAGTATTCAGGTAAGTTAGAGTGAATATAGACAAAACTGGATAAAAAGTGGAGGTTAATAAAGATAACAAGGCCCAATGGCTACAATTATCCCATACTCAGTCTCTGGACTCCAATTAGGTTAACAGAATGCCTATCCACAGAGAACAATCCTATAATCCTACTATATTAGTCAAGAGGTCAAGCTTTTTATTCTGAGTTGAATACAGTGCATACTATCACTGACTGCATTTAATTTGAATTCAGATCATTCTAAGCGATGACTGAAAGGAAAGAAAAATAAGTTTTTTGTAAAAAAAAAAAAAAAAAAAAGTTAATGACACAGGCCAGTAGGTGGCGTAGAAGCTAACATGCTGGACCTGAGAGCACCAAGGCCTGCTTTTAATCTTGTTACACCTCCTGTGCCATGGTGATGCTCCAGCTTTTTCCTTCTCCTCCCTCATTCTTTCTCATTAGTAAATAAATATATTTTGTTTTAAGTTTAATTTTTTGCATTTTTGAATACTTTTACTACATTACATTCAAACTCAATATTTTATAATGGTTTAAACAGAAATATTTAAATATTTATGTGCTGAACAGTTATAATTAAATGTAAAAAAATGTAACATTTTGATAATGTAACAAATGTATAGAAATTAGTTTCCTTTATTCTCCAGTCCCTAAGATATGTTAGAATATGAAATTCAGCTTGTATTTTTCTCTTAAAGAGTTTTCTCTGTAACTGGCATATCGCACCAAAGTAAAAGACTCTGGGGTAGGTGGGTGGGGAGAATACAGGTCCATGAAGGATGATAAATGACATACTGGGGGTTGTATTGTTAAATGGGAAACTGGGGAATATTATGCATGTACAAACTATCGTATTTACTGTTGAATGTAAAACATTAATTCCCCAAAAAAGAAATAATTTAAAAAAAAAAGAAAATTAAAGTAAGCGTGGTTCAGGAGGTGGCGCAACAGATAAAGCAATGGATTCTCAAGCATGAGGTCCCGAGTTTAGTCCTCGGCAGCACATATACCAGAGTGATATCTGGTTCTTTTTCTCTCTCTCTCTCTTTCCTCCTTTCTCATTAATAAATAAAATCTTAAAATAAAATTAAAGTAAGCACACATAATCATATTTCTTCAACACATGCATTACTGTGCCCTCATGGGAATGAGACTCTATTCAACCTCCAGGGTAGACTATATACAACAAACACCATATTGGTAGAACCCAAATTTCCTTTAAAAAGCTAAATTTTCTAAAACCATCAAAATTTCATAAACAAGCTAATACAGAGGCAGTGTTAGAATAAAATGAAGATGTTAGATCAGAAGGGCCATATAAGCAATGTAACTATTAATCAGCTTAGCACAACACTGTCCAACTGAAAAATGCAAATCATAAATGTAATGCACACACTGTTTATTTTAATAGTTACATTATAAAAATAGACAGGTTAATTTAATTGTAATGACATTTTAGTTGACCTACTGCAAGGAAAATACATCATTTCAACATTTAATCAATAGCAAATACAACTATTAACATTAAGTTTTAGGAACCAAGTGTGTGTTTTTGTAAGTTTTTGTTTGTCTTAAATATTCACTTATTCATTAACAAGAAAGAGAACAAGAGAGAGAAAGGATGAACAAGACTATTGCCTTGGCACATGCAATGCTGAGAATAGCATTAGATACCTCATGCTTTGGAGTGCAATGCTTTCCCCACTGCGACTTCCTGAGCACTAGAGTGTGTATTTTAAAACATATCTTGGTGGCACACCTGGCTAAGTACAGATATTACCATGCACCAGGATCTGGGCTTGAGCTCCTGCTACCCACCGGAAGAAGGGGGGAGCTTTACCAATGGTGAAGCAAGTACAACAGGTGTCTCATTCTCCTTATCTGCCTCCCTCTCCCCTCTTATTTTCTCCCTCTGATCAAACAAAAGGAGAAAAAATGGCCACCAGGAGCAGTGGATTAGTCGTTCAGGCCTCAAGCCCCCAGAGACAACCCTGATGGGAAAAAAAAAAAAAAATCCACAACTCAATTTGAACTAGTCACTTCTCAAGTACCTAATAGCTACATATGGTTACTAGCTACTAGAGGACAGCATATCACTAGAACCATGACAACACAGAAAACAACCTACCAAAAAGAATCCTATCACTCGGAAACTGTCTTTATAGAACTTCATCTTTGTATAAACAAGTATTTCAAAACTGAATCCTCTGCACTGAAGCAAAGACTTCCATTCCTTTTCCTTTTCTCTCCCTCTCCTTCTCCCTCTTTTCCTTTCATGGAGCCAGGTAGCCAATGTATGCATCATTTAACCACCACACCACTTTTTCCATACAGATAGACAAAGACAGACATCTCCTTTCCCCCTACAGGAGATGAGTCACTGTAGCTCAGGAGCCTCCTCTCATGTAGTGCAGGGAGTCAAGCCTGGACCTCGCAACTAGCAATGTGGGAGCCCTACTCAGTAAGCTACTCTAGACCAAGACCTCCATTTCAATAACATTATTCATCATTTCTTCTCTATTTTTATACAAAAAAAAATCCCTTATATGTAAATTATCAAATGCAAGTTTGCCAACATAGAATCTGCCTCAAAATATTTCTCAACCACATGATGTAAAAGAACAAAAAAAGAGCAAAAAACAAGGTTAGGAAAAAAAAAATTTTTCCTCTAAGTACAAGAAAGTCTATGGGGGGAGTCGGGCTGTAGCGCAGCGGGTTAAGCGCAGGTGGCGCTAAGCACAAGGACCCGCATAAGGATCCTGGTTCAAGCCCTGGCTCCCCACCTGCAGGGGTGTCACTTCACAAGCGGTGAAACAGGTCTGCAGGTGTCTATCTTTCTCTCCCTCTCTCTGTCTTCCCCCTCTCCTCTCCATTTCTCTCTGTCCTATCCAACAACAGTGACAACAATAATAACTACAACAATAAAACAACAAGGGCAACAAAAGGGAATAAATAAAAATAAATATAAAAAAAAGAAAGTCTATGGGAAAACAATATATGCTAAATAAAAAAGATTATGTAAAAAGAATGCTTATATAAAGTTTTTTTAATCTTTTATTAGAGACAGCTAGAAATCAAGAGGGAAGCAGGAAACAGAGAGGAGAGACAGACAGACACCTGCAGCTCTGTTTCACCACTTACAACACTTTCCCCCACAGGTAGGGACTGTGTGTAACGTGCACTTAACGGGTGCACCACCACCCAGCCCCTTTACATAACAATTTAAAGAATAGTTTTATTCTCATGCTTGAGGTTCCAGGGTCTCAGGTTTAATCCCCAGCACCACTATAAGCCAGAGCTGAGCAATGCTCTGGGAAAAAAATAAATAAATGAAAAAGACAGTAGTAGAAAGCAAAGAATACTTGTGAAAAATACAAAGGGGAAATTTTAATAGTTAACCAGCCTGCCACCACTTGTGTTCTTAGGTCCATCTTAAGAACCATTCTTTTATGTTAGATAAATAAAGGTATTCACAGTACTTATCTGAAATGATCACCTGACAATCACAGTTTAAGAAATGGTGCCTTAAATGGAATAGTAACATACTTCTTTGAATCTAGAAGGCGCACTATTCTACTTGTCTTATTATGACATTCTAAAATAAATCAAGTTTTATTGTCCTTTACCTGTTGCCGGATTGATGCTCGCTGCAATGTGAAAGTGACACAGTGCATTTGCATGGTGAGAAATGTGTCTTTGAACTTCATGTGTTGCCGTCTGGTCAGGCATTAATTCAGCGTGAGTTACAAGAATAGAAGATCTCCTTTGTCCTTTTCTTAAATTTTTCAAATGGTGAATAGTCTAAAATAGAACAAAAGTATTCATTCATTCACTGCCACCAGGGTTATCATTAGGGCTCACTGCCTGCATGATGAATCCACTGCTCCTAGTGATCATTTTTCCTTTTACTAGATAAGACAGACAGAAATTGAGAGGAGATAGGAAAACAGACAGGGAGAGAAAAGAAGAGACACTTGGCAGACCTGCTTCACCACTTCTGAAGCTCCCCCTGCCCCCTTGCAGGCAGCTATGGTTCAAATGCAAATCCTTGTATATGATACGTGTGTTCAACAGGGTGCACCACCACTACCACCCCTTCTTTTTTTAATAGAATAGAGAGAAATTGAGAGAAGGGGGTGATTAAGAGATACCTGAAGCATTTGGTTCACTACTCATGAAGCTTCCACCCTGCAGGTGGTGGCTGGAGGCTTGAACCCAAGTCCTTATACATGGTAACATGTGTGTTCAACCAGGTGACCTCCATAAGGGCCCCAGAAAAACAATTATTAAATCCCACTATGGAAGGTCTAATAAATGCCAGTCAAAGTACTTTTGACTATGAACAATCTTCCAATTTTCTCTAAAAGAAAACTTTCTTAATTGCAATAGAGTAATTCTGGGGCGGAGCTACAAGCAGCAGATCACTTTCTCTCCTCTCCTCTCCTCTCCCAGGTCAACTAGGAATACCAAAGGAGACCACCTGGGACCGAAACAAGACAGGACTAGAATGACCACAGGAACCCAGTAAATCACCCGTGAGTACAAACACATGTGGCTGGTGACAGAGAGGAGAGAGGAGCGTAAGGAGAGATTAAGTGACTGCTAACAGTCCAGCAGTTTATCAGTTGAGACACCACCTCCAGTCAGCTCCACTAACAAGGGGACAGCTGAAGGAAGGAGAGGACTCCCCAGAGACTCACCAACTGCAACTCTGAGTCTCAATTGCTACTACCCTCAGAATCTGGAGCAGCAACAGGGAGGGACACCAGGGGACAGAGATCTAACCGGGAAACTCAGGAGAAGACCTATACCTCGGTGGCATAGCTGAGGGGCTGTGAAAGTCTCTTCGCATAACCACTGGATTATCTCTGCCACACCCTGCTTTATCTCTTGGTCAGGAGTCAGTGATTAAGCTAAGAAGCCTATTGATAGTTTAAAAGCCCTCAGGCTCCCATAGCCTACATGGAAGAAAAAAAAAAAGAAAGAGGCTTTTAAACCACTGAGCTCCAACTCAGGGATTGAAATAACTATTAACTTCCACCACTGTGAACCCTTTAATTAACTTACTTAGACACAAGTCAATCCAAGCAATACTGATCAATAATTTGAAAAGTACTGATAAAGGGAACTCATAACATAATATATAAAATGGTTAAAACAACAAGAAAAAATACTGGAGAATCAAACCAGGACAAGAGCCCAGCTAAAAGTCCTCCAGAGGGTGAAGCACAAAACGAGTTCTGTCGGGCTGAGCTTCATTGATGGGAGACAGACGATGGCATACTATCCAACAGAGTTCAACATCCAAACATTAGCTAAGGAAATAATAACAGGAGTGAGTAAAGAATTTGAAAAATTATAATCAGAAATGCAGGAACAACAAATGAGAATATGGAAGAAAATTCTAATTATCTCATGGTTATTAGAGAGCTGAAAGCTGAAATCACTGAGCTAAGAAGGCAACTAGCTGAACAAGCTAAAACAGTATCAGTGCAGGGTAACAAAATAGATGAACTCCAGAAAGCAGTAGAGGGCAGAGGGAATAGAATGTATGAGGCTAAAGACAGAATTAGCAAGATTGAGGATGAATTAGAGACAACTAAAAAAGAAGTAAGAGATCTCAAAAAGAGATTAAGAGATGCTGAAAACAACAACAGAGTCCTATGGGATGACTTCAAAAGAAACAATATACGCATTATTGGCATACCAGAGGAAGAAAGAGAAGGAGAGGAAGAAAGCATTCTCCAGGCCATAATAGCTGAAAATTCCTCTAGTCTAGACAACATCAAAGACATAAAGATTCAAGAAGCCCAGAGGGTCCCAAACAGGATTAACCCAGACCTAAAGACACCAAGACATGTCATACTTAGAATGGAAAGGAATAAGGATAAAAAAAGGATCCTGAAGGCTGCAAGAGAAAAACAAAGAGTCACCTACAAAGGAAAACCCATAAGATTAGCAGCAGACTTCTCCATACAAACACTACAGGCCAGAAGAGAATGGCAAGATATCGATCGAGTGCTCAATGAGAAAGGCTTTCAGCCAAGAATACTATATCCTGCTAGACTGTCATTCAGACTAGATGGAAGCATCAAAACCTTCTCATACAAGCAACAGTTGAAGGAAGCAACCATCACCAAGCCTGCCCTGAAAGAAGTTCTGAAAGGTCTCCTATAAACAACCAGACCACCACAAATAGAACATATATCAAAACACTCTAAAACTCTACAAGAATGGCGTTAAAATATCTTCAATCTTTGATATCAATAAATGTCAATGGCCTGAATTCACCTATTAAAAGACACAGAGTAGGAAGATGGATCAGAAAACACAACCCAACAATATGTTGTCTACAGGAAACCCACCTAACTCAGCAAGACAAACACAGACTTAAAGTGAAAGGATGGAAAACTATCATACAAGCCAATGGCCCACAAAAAAGGGCAGGAACAGCTATTCTCATATCTGACATGATAGACTTTAAAATAGATAAGATTAAAAAAGATAGGAATGGACACTACTTAATGCTCAGAGGATCAGTCAATCAAGAGGACTTAACACTTATTAATATCTATGCACCCAATGAGAAGCCATCTAAATACATCAAACTTCTACTGAAAGAGCTACAGCAATATATTAACAGTAACACAATCATAGTAGGGGAATTCAACACCCCACTCTGTCAACTTGACAGATCATCCAGGCAGAAAATCAGTAAAGACATAAGGGAGCTAAATGAAGAGATAGATAAACTATAACTATTGGACATTTTCAGAGTCATTCATCCCAAGAAACTGGAATACACATTTTACTCAAATACACATGGGTCATTCTCAAGGATAGACCATATGTTAGGCCACAAAGACAGCATCAGCAAATTCAAGAGCATTGAAATCATCCGAAGCATCTTCTCAGACCACAGTGGAATGAAACTAACACTTAACAATCAACAAAAGATTAGTAATAGTCTCAAAATGTGGAAGCTCAACAGTACACTTCTTAACAACTTCTGGGTCAAAGAGGAAATCAAGGAAGAAATCAAAATGTTTCGAGAGTTCAATGAAAATGAAGACACAAGCTATCAAAATATTTGGGACACAGCTAAAGCTGTCCTAAGAGGGAAGTTCATAGCTATACAAGCACACATTGGGAAACAAGAAAAAGCACAAATAAACAGCCTGATTGCACATCTTAAAGACCTAGAAGAAGAACAACAAAGGAATCCTAAAGCAATCAGAAGGACAGAAATCACTAAAGTTAGGGCAGAAATAAATAACATTGAGAATAGGAAAACCATACAAAAGATCAACAAAAGTAAATGTTGGTTCTTCGAAAGAGTGAACAAAATCGACAAACCTTTAGCCAGACTCACAAAACAAAAAAGGGAGAAGACCCAAATAAATCGGATAGTAAATGAAAGAGGAGATATCACAACAGACACCGCAGAAATTCAACATATCACGCGAGGCTTATATGAACAATTATATGCCACCAAGCTAGAGAACCTGGAAGAAATGGATGATTTCCTAGATACCTACCAACTTCCAAAACTAAGTCAAGAGGAAGTGGATAACATGAACAGGCCCATCACAGCTAATGAAATTGAAACAGTTATCAAAAACCTTCCCAAGAATAAGAGTCCTGGACCAGATGGTTTTACAAATGAATTCTACAAAACCTTCAAAGAAGAACTAATACCTCTACTTTTAAAAGTCTTCCAGAAGACTGAAGACACTGGAATACTCCCTGCCAGCTTCTATGAAGCCAACATCACCCTGATACCAAAAGCAGACAGGGACACAACCAAAAAAGAAAACTACAGACCAATATCTCTGATGAACATAGATGCTAAAATACTGAACAAAATTCTAGCCAACCGGATACAGCAGTGTATCAAAAAGATTGTTCATCATGACCAAGTGGGGTTTATCCCAGGCATGCAAGGTTGGTTTAATATACGTAAATCAATCAATGTGATCCACCACATCAACAAAAGCAAGACCAAAAACCACATGGTCATATCAATAGATGCAGAGAAAGCCTTTGACAAAATACAACATCCCTTTATGATCAAAACACCACAAAAAATGGGAATAGATGGTAAATTCCTCAAGATAGTGGAGTCTATATATAGCAAACCTACAGCCAACAACATACTCAATGGTGAAAAACTGGAAGCATTTCCACTCAGATCAAGTACTAGACAGGGCTGCCCACTGTCACCATTACTACTCAACATAGTGTTGGAAGTTCTTGCCATAGCAATCAGGCAGGAGCAAGGAATTAAAGGGATACAGACTGGAAGAGAAGAAGTCAAACTCTCCTTATTTGCAGATGACATGATAGTATACATAGAAAAACCTAAGGAATACAGCAAGAAGCTTTTGGAAATCATCAGGCAATACAGTAATGTGTCAGGCTATAAAATTAACATTCAAAAGTCAGTGGCATTCCTCTATGCAAACACTAAGCTAGAAGAAATTGAAATCCAGAAATCAATTCCTTTTACTATAGCAACAAAAACAATAAAATATCTAGGAGTAAATCTAACCAAGGAAGTGAAAGACTTGTATACTGAAAATTATGAGTCACTACTCAAAGAAATTGAAAAAGACACAAAGAAGTGGAAAGATATTCCATGTTCATGGGTTGGAAGAATTAACATCATCAAAATGAATATAGTACCCAGAGCCATCTACAGATTTAATGCTATCCCCATCAAGATCCCAAGCACATTTTTTAGGAGAATAGAAAAAATGCTACAAATGTTTATCTGAAACCAGAAAAGTCTAGAATTGCCAAAACAATCTTGAGAAAAAAGAACAGAACCAGAGGCATCACACTCCCAGATCTCAAACTGTATTATAGGGCCATTGTCATCAAAACTGCTTGATACTAGAACATGAACAGACACACTTACCAGTGGAATAGAATTGAGAGCCCAGAAATGAGGCCCCATACCTATGGACATCTAATCTTTGACAAAGGGGCCCAGACTATTACATGGGGAAAGCAGAGTCTCTTCAACAAATGGTGTTGGAAACAATGGGTTGAAACATGCAGAAGAATGAAACTGAATCACTGTATTTCACCAAATACAAAAGTAAATTCCAAGTGGATCAAGGACTTGGATGTTAGATCACAAACTATCAAATACTTAGATGAAAATATTGGTAGAACTCTTTTCCGCATAAATTTTAAAGACATTTTCAATGAAACGAATCCAATTACAAAGAAGACTAAGACAAGTATAAACCTATGGGACTACATCAAATTATAAAGCTTTTTCACAGCAAAAGAAACCACTACCCAAACCAAGAAACCCCTCACAGAATGGGAGAAGATCTTTACATGCCATACATCAGATAAGAGTTTAATAACCAACATATATAAAGAGCTTGCCAGACTCAACAACAAGACAACAAATAACCCCATCCAAAAATGGGGGGAGGACTTGGACAGAATATTCACCACAGAAGAGATCCAAAAGGCCGAGAAACACATGAAAAAATGCTCCAAGTCTCTGATTGTCAGAGAAATGCAAATCAAGACAACAATGAGATACCACTTCACTCCTGTGAGAATGTCATACATCAGAAAAGGTAACAGTAGCAAATGCTGGAGAGGGTGTGGGGTCAAAGGAACCCTCCTGCACTGCTGGTGGGAATGTCAACTGGTCCAACCTCTGTGGAGAACAGTCTGGAGAACTCTTGGAAGGCTAGAAATGGACCTACCCTATGGTCCTGCAATTCCTCTCCTGGGGATATATCCTAAGGAACCCAACACATCCATCCAAAAAGATCTGTGTACACATATGTTCTTGGCAGCACAATTTGTAATAGCCAAAACCTGGAAGCAACCCAGGTGTCCAACAACAGATGAGTGGTTGAGCAAGTTGTGGTCTATATACACAATGGAATACTACTCAGCTGTAAAAAATGGTGACTTCACCATTTTCAGCCGATCTTGGATGGACCTTGAAAAAATCATGTTGAATGAAATAAGTCAGAAACAGAAGGATGAATATGGGATGATCTCACTCTCAGGCTGAAGTTGAAAAACAAGATCAGAAAAGAAAACACAAGTAGAACCTGAAATGGAATTGGCGTATTGCGCCAAAGTAAAAGACTCTGGGGTGGGTGGGTGGGGAGAATACAGGTCCATGAAGGATGATGAATGACATAGTGGGGGTTGTATTGTTAAATGGGAATCTGGGGAATTATGCATGTACAAACTATTGTATTTACTGTTGAATGTAAAACATTAATTCCCCAATAAATAAATTATAAAAAAAGAATAATTCTGAACATATTTTTTCATAATCTCTGTAAGTTTTATAGTTCAAAGGGGACAATAATTGCTCTCAAAAATTTATTTATGATGTCTAAAAATGTTCCTATTAAAATAAGGAATTCACACTCTTGTTTATTTATTTTTTTTCCAAGCTATCCCAGGACTAAGATGAAATCGCTTCACAGCACTTCTTTACTCTGAAACCTATCCCACACTTAGCACCATGCTTTATATTAATTTCTCATTCTTTTCCTTTTCCTTTATTCCCACATTCAACTTAAAAATAAAAATATGTAGTGTCCTCTCTATCCTGTTTCCATAAAAGCAGCAGTCGGTGCTTCCCTTCAGTTTCCACAGCCCTTATCTCTTTTCATGTGGGAACAATGTTGATGCCATGGTGTGCCCTCTGTTTCTGGTGTCCTTGAATGGACTCCAGAACTAGCTAACAGTGTTAAAAAGGGTTTGGGGGCTGGAGAGAATAAAACAGTTATGCAAAAGACTTTCATGCCTGAAGTTCTAAGGTCCCAAATTCAATCCCCAGTATTACCATAAACCAGAGCTCAGCAGTGTTCTGGTAGAAAATTAGGCCTGGGAGGTAGATAACAATGGTTATGCAAAGAGAGTTTCATGCCTAAGGCTCCATAGTCCCAGGTTCAATTCTCCTGCACCACCATAAACAAGGCTCCATTTTCTTAAAATCACTTGATCGTGATTGGCCCCCTCGATTCAGTTTGCAAATAGCAAGCGTTCTAGGGGGCTAAAGGAGCCATTTGAAGACAGTCTGAATCTCGGCTTTTGCTTTCAAACCGCTACAGGTCATACCCTGCACTCCACCGTGAGGAGCCGGTCCTGCTCACAGGAGAAAAAAGAGGTAACCAAGCAATGCTCTGGTTAAAAAAAAAAAAAAAAAAAAAAAAGGCTTAGAGTTGGGCCTATTAGAAAGGATATAAAAACAAAAGATATCTCATAAGTAAGACAATGTGTCTTTCTTTTTCTATTAAAAAATTTTAATACCAACTAATGACATTATTAATTATGACATTAACAAAGATTTATGATATCACTATTATATATGTCTGCTTGTTTTTGCTTTTGTTTTTCCCAGGGCACTGTTCAGCTCTGGCTGATGGGGGGGGGGGGCTGTGTGTGTTAAACCTGGGAACTGAGAGCCTCCAAGTCTTTGCATAACCATTATGCGGATCTCCCCCAGCCTGTAAGTGTTTACTTGTATTTTGGTTTTCATTTCATATAGGAGTTGGTAATTCAATATAATGTTATATTAGTCTATATATAAATTATTATAAACATTTAATAAACTAAGTACTTTGTCCCACTAATTTTCAGTCAATATCAAGTGCTAAAATTTGTGTTTAGTTTCACTAACTCTGAAAATGCTGAAATCCTGTATTAACTGCATATAAAGAATCAAACTATCAGAGTAATTCTGTTTCTCTTTTTTTATTTTTTTCACTTTTGATGCCCTTGTTGTTGTTGTTGTTGTTATTGTTATTACTATCACTGGATAGGAGAGAGAGAAATGAAGAGAGGAAGACAGAGAGGGGGAGAGAAAGACTCCTGCAGACCTGCTTCACTGCCTGTGAAGTGAACCCCCTGCAGGTGGGAAGCCAGGGGCTCGAACTAGGACCCTTATGCCAGTCCTTGAGCTTCACGCCCTGTGGGCTTAACCCGCTGTGCCACCGCCCGGCTCCCAGTAATTCTGTTTCTATGTAACTTTTTTTTTTTCATCAGATCATTACTACTCAGTGCTGGTTTATGAAAGGTGCTGGGGATTAAACCCAGGACCTCAGAGCCCCAGGCATGAAAGTCTTTTTCTGCAACCCCTGTGCTTTCTCTTCAGCCCCTGAAACTTTTTTTCACTGAAACTTTTTAATAACATTTTTAGCTCATCAAATCTCAAAAAAAAATTTCTTCCAGATAAGAGCAGAGCCATTTTGGCTATGCAGCCATTAAGCTATTATTGCACATGTATAATGTAAAACAGTATAATTAGGGCCCTGGGAGAAGACACAGCAGGACATGCATGCAAGAGGTCCCAGGTTCAATCCTCTGTATCACCAGCAACCAGAGTGGGGGCTTTGGTTTAAAAAATTTTTTTTATTTATGATCAATAGTGTAAGAAAATGTTTATAACACAAATATACAATACAGGTTATAAAGCATAATGTGTTATTATTTAGATCTTGTAAAAAAAAAATACAGCTATACTCCTACACCCTTTATTGAAATACTGAGGTTGTAAAATTCATATACTTTCTTTTCCTTAAGCTGATTTCACAATATGCATATTTTTTACACACAAAAAAAAATCACAAGAAAATCTGTAATATAGGTTACTATAATAAATTTCTGGTTATCTTACATAATGTACATGTCTCATTATAGTCCTTAATCATAATGAGCACAGTAGGTTATAGTATGCCATAAGTAAACTAATTTCTTCAAAGTAGTTTATTTCATATAAATTATAGTTAAATAAAGAGATGTTTATTTAGTGCATTGGTTGATTTTGGGGGTTCTATATTTATTTTAATGAGAGACACACACACACACAGCACTGCCTAGCTTATGTTGGTACTGGGGACTGAACCTGAGACCTCTGAGCCTCAGGCATGAGAGTCTTGACAAAACTATTATGCTATCTTCCCAGCCCTCCATGTTCATTTGAACACAACACAGCTCTGGCCTGTGGTGGTGCCAGGGATTGAACTTGTGACCGCTGGTGCCTCAGGCATGAGCATCTGCTGCTTAAAACACTATGTGTTTCTCCTTAGTCCTTACATTACAGCTAAAGTTGGAAGAGTCATATCACTTTCAAAACATCAAACCATAGAAATTTTTTTTTACAACTTAATCATTTTTTTAAATTTATTTCTTTATTGGGGAATTAATGTTTTACATTCAACAGTAAATACAATAGTTTGTACATGCATAATATTCCCCAGATTCCCATTTAACAATACAACCCCCACTATGTCATTTATCATCCTTCATGGACCTGTATTCTCCCCACCCACCCACCCCAGAGTCTTTTACTTTGGCGCAATACGCCAATTCCATTTCAGGTTCTACTTGTGTTTTCTTTTCTGATCTTGTTTTTCAACTTCAGCCTGAGAGTGAGATCATCCCATATTCATCCTTCTGTTTCTGACTTATTTCATTCAACATGATTTTTTCAAGGTCCATCCAAGATCGGCTGAAAATGGTGAAGTCACCATTTTTTACAGCTGAGTAGTATTCCATTGTGTATATAGACCACAACTTGCTCAACCACTCATCTGTTGTTGGACACCTGGGTTGCTTCCAGGTTTTGGCTATTACAAATTGTGCTGCCAAGAACATATGTGTACACAGATCTTTTTGGATGGATGTGTTGGGTTCCTTAGGATATATCCCCAGGAGAGGAATTGCAGGACCATAGGGTAGGTCCATTTCTAGCCTTCCAAGAGTTCTCCAGACTGTTCTCCACAGAGGCTGGACCAATTTGCATTCCCACCAGCAGTGCAGGAGGGTTCCTTTGACCCCACACCCTCTCCAGCATTTGCTACTGTTACCTTTTCTGATGTATGACATTCTCACAGGAGTGAAGTGATATCTCATTGTTGTCTTGATTTGCATTTCTCTGACAATCAGAGACTTGGAGCATTTTTTCATGTGTTTCTCGGCCTTTTGGATCTCTTCTGTGGTGAATATTCTGTCCAAGTCCTCCCCCCATTTTTGGATGGGGTTATTTGTTGTCTTGTTGTTGAGTCTGGCAAGCTCTTTATATATGTTGGTTATTAAACTCTTATCTGATGTATGGCATGTAAAGATCTTCTCCCATTCTGTGAGGGGTCTCTTGATTTGGGTGGTGGTTTCTTTTGCTGTGAAGAAGCTTTTTAATTTGATGTAGTCCCATAGGTTTATACTTGCCTTAGTCTTCCTTGTAATTGGATTCGTTTCATTGAAAATGTCTTTAAAATTTATGCGGAAAAAAGTTCTTCCAATATTTTCCTCTAAGTATCTGATAGTTTCTGGTCTAACATCCAAGTCCTTGATCCACTTGGAATTTACTTTTGTATTTGGTGAAATACAGTGATTCAGTTTCATTCTTCTGCATGTTTCAACCCATTGTTTCCAACACCATTTGTTGAAGAGACTCTGCTTTCCCCATGTAATAGTCTGGGCCCCTTTGTCAAAGATTAGATTAGCCTCATTTCTGGGCTCTCAATTCTATTCCACTGGTAAGTGTGTCTGTTCATGTTCCAGTACCAAGCAGTTTTGATGACAATGGCTCTATAATACAGTTCAAGATCTGGGAGTGTGATGCCTCTGGTTCTGTTCTTTTTTCTCAAGATTGTTTTGGCAATTCTAGACTTTTCTGGTTCCAGATAAACATTTGTAGCATTTTTTCTATTCTCCTAAAAAATGTGCTTGGGATCTTGATGGGGATAGCATTAAATCTGTAGATGGCTCTGGGTACTATATTCATTTTGATGATGTTAATTCTTCCAACCCATGAACATGGAATATCTTTCCACTTCTTTGTGTCTTTTTCAATTTCTTTGAGTAGTGACTCATAATTTTCAGTATACAAGTCTTTCACTTCCTTGGTTAGATTTACTCCTAGATATTTTATTGTTTTTGTTGCTATAGTAAAAGGAACTGATTTCTGGATTTCAATTTCTTCTAGCTTAGTGTTTGCATAGAGGAATGCCACTGACTTTTGAATGTTAATTTTATAGCCTGACACCTTACTGTATTGCCTGATGATTTCCAAAAGCTTCTTGCTGTATTCCTTAGGTTTTTCTATGTATACTATCATGTCATCTGCAAATAAGGAGAGTTTGACTTCTTCTCTTCCAGTCTGTATCCCTTTAATTCCTTGCTCCTGCCTGATTAAACCATAGAAATTTTAAAGCAACTGTATGCATTCACTTGTATCTAGTATCACTCTTTATTCTTTCTAAAGATTTACTATGTATTTGTGGGGGGCAGATGGAGAATAAGAGCATCATTCTGGAACATGTGATGTCAGGGATCAATCTCAGGACCTCATGCTTGAGAGCCCACTGATTTAACCACTGTGCCACCTCTTGAGCCACCTGTCATTATTCTTAAAGATCAAGATAGTCACTTTTAATTAAAACAAGGTACAATTAAATTTTACTTTATATATTTATTACAACTATGTCAAGGACCACTACATACTTCACTAGTCAAAATTGCTCATTCATACAGATTCCCACATTCAACATATAAAACAAGAGAATTAAAAGTTCTTACTTATTTAGACTATCAAGACATATCTGCTATCACTTCTATCTAAATTTGGTTTCTAAGTTGCATATAACTGGTCATCTGGTGAGAATTCTTTATCATTAATTTCATTGTACATATCATGCATATTATGTATCTTAGCTGATGAATTTCTACCGGGTACACATCTTTTCAAAATTAATTGGCCATCATAAGTAAAGCTATACCTCCAGAGCATGTTGTATTCTGTCTTTGTGTCTTCCCGTCTGAGAAAGGTTGCCGGCAATGCTGGAAGTGGTGGTCTCACAAATCTGCTCACCCAAAAGGCAGTCTTCTGGTAACAATGTCTCCGCCCAGAGTCGGCAGACGCCATCATGGCAGGAAGTTAATAACACATTACAGACTGAACCTCTAATGACAGAGATAAATAAGCAGAGGTTACTACTGACACCATGCCATCAGTTAAGTAAAGCTTATTAGCATCTCATTCTTTGTGTATGAGAATGACAAGTGTGAAGTTAATAGTGTGATCTCTTTGTGGTTATTTTTTCCAATAACAGTAATGGATTTCCACTGATTATGTCACATGCTCACCAAATTCTATTTCTGTTGATCTCTAAAAGGGAGTAGGCTGGATACAGAGTTATAATCAGTTACCACAACACAGGAACACACCAACTGAACCTTCATTCATTAAAATCATGTTTTGAACAGCTCAGTTAGATGACAAAGTAGTATGCTTCCAGTTGCTTTGTAAATTACACTGTATAAACTGTTTAGAAATTACATCGTCTGGAGAAATATTAATTAATCAAAGGGCTCAAAACTATTATACAGTATCACTGCAGATAGCATAGGGACTAGGAAATGGTCTTGACAAAGGAAACAAATTAATACCAGACTGTGCAGGCTTGAAAATTGAAAACTAGGCTTGGTGTGATACTGCTATCTTCTTTTAAAAAAAGCAGAAGAAATCCTGATCTTTGTGAGCTGAAGAATTCCCACAATAAAAGATCACATGTGTAATTAACATTTTGGCAATAGTTGAAGCATTTGTATCCTCCTTTTAAAAACAAAGTTACAAGTTGGTAAACAAAGTTTTATAGTAAAACTTTGCATAAGATCATCCAATATTTGTCCTTCTCTTTTTGGTTTATCTCACTTAACATGCTCCAAGTTCCATCCAAGATGAGACAAAGAAGACTGAATTTCACAGCTGGATATTATTCCATCATGTATCTATACCAGAACTTTTTTTTTTTTTTGCCAGCAGGGTTATCACTGAGGCTCAGTGCTGACTCCAGCAACCATTTTTCCCCATTTTATTTGATAGGACAGGGAGAAATTGAGACAGAGAGGAAGAGAGACAGAGAGGAAGAAAGAAAAGAGACATACCTGCAGCACTGTTTCACTGCTCCTAAGGCTTGCCCTTGCAGGTGAGGACTGGGGGGCTTGAACTTGGGTCCTAGAGCATAATAATGTGTGCGCTGGACCAGATATCTTAGTCACTCATCTATCACTGGGCATGTGTTAACAACTGCAGTGTAAACCATTAACCATCACCCCTATAAGTGATCTTAAAAAATCATCTTTCCTGGGGGTCGGGCGGTGGCGCAGTGGGTTAAGCGCATGTGGCGCAAAGCGCAGGAACCGGCGTAGGGATCCCGGTTCGAGCCCCCGGCTCCCCACTTGCAGGGGAGTCGCTTCACAGGCGGTGAAGCAGGTCTGCAGGTGTCTATCTTTCTCTCCCCTTCTCTGTCTTCCCCTCCTCTCTCCATTTCTCTCTGTCCTATCCAACAACGAATTGCGTCAACAAGGGCAATAATAATAACCACAACGAAGCTACAACAAGGGCAACAAAAGGGGGGGAAAAATGGCCTCCAGGAGTGGTGGATTCATGGTGCAGGCACCAAGCCCAGCAATAACCATGGAGGAGGAAAAAAAAAAATCATCTTTCCTTTAAAAAAAAGTTTACATAGGATCGACTTAGCCCAAAGAAAAACTCTGAAGATATTTCCTTTCATTTTTACACCAGAGCACTGCTCAGCTCTGGTTTATGGTGGTGCATGGGACTGAACCTGGGACTTCAGAGCCTCAGGCTTGAGAGTCTCTTTGCTGTCTTCCCTGTCATAAACATTATGCTGTCTACCCTGCCCCCAGATATTTCCAATTGGCTCGGTAACAGGCAGAATGAACCTTTCAGATTTGAATAGTGCGTAATGCCCCATGTCATTTACTGAGCACCTCTGTGTTGAGTTTTATTTCCCATCAGGTCTAATCAGGTCCCATATAAATTTAGTAGACAAAATAACCCTTCCTCAAGAATACAGTTACTTTTATATTTACTTATTTATTGGACAGAGACAGAAGTTGGCAGTGCTGCCTAACTGCTGGCAAAGCTTCCCCCTGCAGCTGGAGACTGGGAGCTTGAACCAGAGTCCTTGAGTCCTTGACTATGTGCATTCAACCAAGTGCACCACCTCCCAGTCCCTAAGTACAGATTTCTAAGCAAGCTTTTACAGAACTGTGTATATAACCCAGAAATCACTTGAATGGGTTGTTTTACAGCTTATTTCATCTTAATGCTTTCAAGAGATGCTGTTAACAATGAAAACTGTCTTATCATAAGTCCCTCAAAAATGTTCTGTTGCTATCTCTCAGTAGGAAAAGTCCAGACATAGTCAACTGACAGTCTTTGCCGCAATATATACTGTAGACAGTTTCTCACTATGTTTTGCTTCTGCTCATTAAGTACTTCTCTGTTACTTGTAAACATTTCCTTTGCAGAACCTTCTACGGCTGCCACTTCTACTAACAACAGATTACTATAAACTAGCATTGACTGCAAACATTCTCTGCACAGTGGTCAGTACTAAGCAATCAAATGCACTTTTATGTTCTAGCCCCAAGTCCATGAAGTAGGTGCCATGACCATCTCCATTCTATACAGAAAAAAACCAAGGAATCAAAAGTTAAGTAATTAGTCAAAACTGCCACCATGTCAGTGCAGTAAAGAGATCCCTGATCCTCTTCTTTCTGTAGACATATTAAGCACACTGAGGGCTGGGGAGATAGCTTAATGGTTATGCACAAAGGTTTTCATGCCTGAGGCACCAAAGGTCCCAAGTTCAATCTCCAGATCCACCATAAACCAGAGATGAGCAATGCTCTGCTAAAAAATACACACACACACACACACACACACACACACACACACACCAAGCACATGAGTGAAGTTATGTAGTTACGTGACACTAACCTGGGCATGTACTTGCTAGTTTTTCTCCATGAAAAACCTGTCACAGCTCGGGGATGTGCCAAATAAACGAAGGAAAACTGGGTAGCCGCCTGTCTCTTTTTCACTTCATGATGATTCTGAGGTATAATTGAAGACTTCCAGCCAGTCATAGGATACCAGACTTTCAAAAGACAATCATCCTGCAAAAATAGAGAAATAGAAATTACTGTGCAATATTTAAGTGGCTTGAAGACCCTTTAATATTTAAGTGGTTTGAAGACCCTTTAAAATTTAAGCTGCATTGGTGTGCTGCACCAAAGTAAAGGACTTTGGGCCAGGGAGAAGCATTCAGATCCTGGAGCATGATGGCAGAGAAGCACCTAGATGGGGGGTTAGAGTGTTATGTGGAAATGTTACACTAAACAACTATAATTTACTGTCAACTGTAAACCATTAATCCCCCCTCTAAATAAAGGAAATTTTTTTTAAAAATTAAGCTGCAAGAATGGGGGGAGAAAGCATAATCATTATGCAAAAAAGATTCTCATGCCCAAGACTCCAAGGTTTCAAGTTCAATCCCCTGCAACTCCATAAGCAAGAACGGAACAATGTGCTGGTTAAATAAAAATTAAAAATTGAAATAAAAAGTTAAGCCACAGGATTGTATAGTGGTGCAACTGATAAGCATATATCACCATGTGCAAGGACCCAGGTTCAAGCCCCCAGTCCCCACCTACAAGGGACACTTCATCAGCAGTGAAGTACTGTTTCTTTCTCCTCCCTCTCTCCGCTGCCTATCATAATAAAGACTTTTTAAACTAAAAAAGTTAACCTGATGTAGCAAGACTATGTAGTAATGTATGGCCTTTATAAGGTACAAAACCAAATCTGAAAATACTTCTAATTCCAATTAAGACTATTTTTGAAAAGTAAGTGGAAAAACTGTTTATTATCAGTCTCTATCATTCTTCTTTCCTTGCTGAGGAAATTAATAAGGGTAAAGTAAACTCTCTTCAACAAGCTGCTTAAAGTAAAGAATCAGCAGAATTTTTCCTTAAAGGGCCAGATAGTAAGTTAGTTAGGGACTGTGGACCACACACCCTCTGACGGATTCTTTTTGTTTGTTTCTTACAGTCCTTGAAAGGTGTTAAAAACTGTTCATTCTTAGCTCATTGTTTTTTGTTTGCTTGCTTATTTCAGTCATTGTTGTTGTTGTTTTATCTCAAATGAGGAGAAGGCAGACAGGTGTCAGAACCACTTCTATGCCAACACATAAGACATTTGCAGGCATAACAAATTATCTTTTTTTTTTTTTTTTACTAAATTTTTAACAATCCTCTCCCAAGCCTAACTATCTTCCTTAACAGAAATTATCTACTTTAAAGTGTGACCATCTCAGTGGTGGAATTTATGTTAAGGGAAGTAATAAACATGATCACTTGTGCAGAAAAATCTCATCTCTAAGAAACAATGCAATTATGTATTCATAAAAAAAGAGCACATAAGACCAAATATTTTCATTGGTGGTTAACACTTCCAGCTTCACATCCCCCTTTCTTGGTATTTACAGTTCAATTTAATCCTGAAATGGATGTTTCCACTAATGCCTCATTTCTTTTTTTTTATTATTTATTTATTCCCTTTTGTTGCCCTTGTTGTTTTATTGTGGTTGTTGTTGCTATTGATGTCGTTGTTGTTGGATAGGACAGAGAGAAATGGAGAGAGGAGGGGAAGACAGAGAGGGAGAGAGAAAGATAGACACCTGCAGACCTGCTTCACCACCTGTGAAGCAACTCCACTGCAGGTGGGGAGCCGGGGGCTCGAACAGGGATCCTTGCACCAGTCCTTGCACTTTGTGCACCTGCACTTAACCCGCTGCACTACTGCCCGACTCCCTAATGCCTCATTTCTTGAGACATTTGAATTACACGATCCTATTTCAGAGCTTACTGTGAGACAACCACTTACAGAATTGACCAGCACTTTCCTCCAAGTGCCTTACCATTTTCTCCAAACTCAATTTACTGAACCATCTTTGGTGGAGCTACTTCAGTGTCCCTCAGGAGTCAGAAAGGAAAGGCCAAGAGTATCTGTGAGCAGGTGCATTCTAGCATTTTCTTCTCTCCACATTTCCAGAACAACTTTTTGTTTTTTCTAGTAAGCTCAAAACATTAACTGGAGGTAAGAGAGTCTCTTCAACAAATGGTATTGTGGTTTGAAATATGCAACAGATGAAAGGCACACAGCACCATGCATAAAAGTCAACTCCAGTGGATCAAAGATATCGACACTAGGCCAAAAAACATAGAAGGAAATACTGGCAGAAAGAACACTTCATTATTTGAGCTTTGAAAATGTCTCCAAAGACTCAAGTCTAACAGCATGGGAAACCAAAAACAAAACTAAGCCAATGGGACTATATCAAACTGAAAAGTTTCTGCACAGTAAAGAGAACCATCACCAAGGTAGAAAGACACCCTATAAAGTGGTAAAGACCTCTGCACACCATATGTCAAAGGACAAATAGCCAAAATACATAAAATTAAGCAACAAAAAGAGAAAAAAAACTCATTAAAAATGGAGGTGACATGGATAAAATCATTTCCAGAGAAGAGATCCAGAGGGCAAAATGGAAAAATGCTCAAAGTGACTGATGATCATTGAAATGCACATAAAGACAAGAGTGAGATACCACTTTACACCTGTGACAATGTCATACATTTGAAAGGACAGAAACAACAGCTGTTGAAGAGGCTTGGCGGGGGGAGAGTCCTTCATTCTACACTCTTGATGAGAAAGCAAAATGGTACAATATATGTGGGAAATAATTTGGAGAATACTTAGAACACTAGAAATAGATCTATTCTATGACCTAACAATTTCTTTCCTGGAGATTTATCCAAAGGAAACATAAACATATCCAAAGTGATCTACGTACACCTGTGTTCATAGCAGCACAACTTACAAAAGTCCGAAGTTGGAAGACACATCAACAGCTGATGAGTCTATGAAAGTCATGGTTATACACACAATGAAACACTACTAAACTGCTAGAAACAATAAAGTGGTCTGAGGAAACAGCTGGTGGTTATGTAAAGAGACTTTCATGCCCCATGCTCCAAGGTCCCAGGTAAATCCCCAGCACAACAGTGCTCTAGAGGGTCTCTTTCTCTCTCCCTCTCTCTCTCTCTCATTAAAATAATTAAATATTCAATAATAGTAAAAATAATAATAGAAGTAGTAATGATGATGAAGTCATCTCCTTTGGATAGAACTTGAAAGAATCATGTTAAGTAAGATAATCCAAAAAGAGAAAGATGAATATCAAATGAACTTATTTACAGGCCAAATTTAAGAAACGGGGTCTGTGGGCTGGGAAGATAGCCTGCTAGTTACACAAAAACCTTTCATGCCTGAGTCTCCAAAAGTTTTATCTCCAGTGCCACCATAAGCCAGAGCTGAGCAGTGTTCTAATACAAAAAGTAATAATAATAAGTCATAAAAAGATAAGAAATATGGACAGAAAGGGAAAACACAATATGGTGTACTGCACCAAAGCAAAGAACTCCAGGGAAGAAGAGACAGGGAGAGGACGCTGGGGTCCTGGTGCATGATGGGAGAAGAGGACCTAAGTTGAAGGTAAGAGAGATTTGCAGACACCTGTCATGGGGAGACAAGAAATTGTACCCATGTGTCAATAACTATATTGTAAACATATAGAGTGGTCTGGGAGGTGGCACAATGGATAAATCATTGGATTCTCAACCATGAGGTCCTGAGTTCAATCCCCAGCAGCACATGTACCAGATTGATACCTGGTTCTTTCTCTCCGCCTGTCTTTCTCATGGACAAATAAATAAATTCTTTTAAAAAAACATATAGAAATAATAGTCAACCTACCTGTGACCTTGGGGGAACTACTTCAGTTTCTAGTGGAAGGAATGGAGACACATAACAATGGTATGGGAATGGAGTGGAATTATACTTGTTAGTTCATAATGTATTAAATCACTAGTATAATAGAGAATAGAACTGACATAAGACACCATGGCACATTGATAAACAGAAAAAAATGCAAAATTAGGGGCTAGGTAATGGTGGACCTTGTTGAGTGCACATGTTAAAATGCACAAGGACTCAGGTTCAAGCCCCCTGTCCCCACCTGTAGGGAGAAAGTTTTGCAATAGTGAAGCAGGACTGCAGGTGTCTCTCTGTTTCTCTCCCTTTCTATCTCCCCCTTCTTCTCAATATTTGGCTGTCCCTATCCAATAAATAGATACAGATAATAAAAAATAAAAATGAAAAATTGTAAACAAAACCAAAAACAATATACAAACAGAAAAGCTCTCTCCAGAACAAGACTCAGTAGTCTACTGCCTTTGCCTTCTCTTCCTGTCAAAACTATCCTCCTCAAAAACTCTTCCCATCCTAACCCTTATGAAAGTCGTCCTATTTTTCACTCAAAATAATATTCCTCTGTGAAAGGAAAAAAATGTTTTGAACACAAGATTTTTAAAATCACATTCAAATTTAATGAAACTACCAATTATTCTAAGAAGGGATGGGATCATAGGACCTTGCCCTCAACTTGGATCAACAATGGTAGAGAATGTTCCATCCTCCTAAGGGAGGATGGACAACATACTCTATGCTACACCTGAGGAAGATGGGTCCTGATATTGGGGCAGCTTGGAATGTTCCTACTCATGACCACAGAATGTGAGCTCAGATCTACAGGGATGCAATGGTCACATAGGCTCCTAAGCTGAATATGGGCCCCAGACCAGATCAAAAAGATGGGATTTACAGTCAACAATATTTATACCCTTTCCCAATATTAGGTAGCTACTCTCTTCCCTGATCCAGCTTTCTGGTCCTTTTCCAGCCATGACATCATCTCCCCAGACAATAACTTGGATCCACCTGCATATCAGATGTCAGGCTCAGGAAAAAAAAAAAAAAAGATAGTCATGGCTCTCTGGAATATTACTAAAATATGCCTACTAGCTATGTACAAAATGGAGGACCCCCCCCCACCAACTCTTCATCTGCACTATTCCAACCTTTAAGTTCATGATTAATCAACAATTTATTTGGCTTTGTATGTTAACTCTCTTTTTAGCCACCAGGTTCCAGATGCTAGCATGATGCCAAACAGACTTCCCTGGACAGAGGACCCCACCAATATGTCCTGGAGCTCCGCTTCCCCACAGCCCCACTCTACTAGGGAAAGAGAGAGACAGGCTGGGAGTATGGATTGACCTGTCAACGCCCTTGTTCAGCAGCGAAGCAATTACAGAAGCCAGACCTTCCACCTTCTGCATCCCACAATGACCTTGGGTCCATACTCCCAGAGGGATAAAGAATAGGAAAGCTATCAAGGGAGGGGATGGGATACGGAGATCTGGTGGTGGGAATTGTGTGGAGTTGTACACCTCTTATCCTATGGTTTTGTCAATGTTTCCTTTTTAGAAAGAAAGAAAGAGAGAGAGGGAGAGAGAGAGAGAGGGAGGGAGGGAGGGAGGGAGGAAGGAAGGAAGGAAGGAAGGAAGGAAGGAAGGAAGGAAGGAAGGAAGGAGGGAGAGAAAGGAGGATGGAAGGAAGGGGAAGGGGAGGAAGGGGGAGAGAGAGGGAAGGAGGGAGGGAGGGAGGGGGAGACAGAGATTGAGAGAGAGGTGGGATATAAACTAAAAAATAAATAAAAGGGAGTAGGGTGGTAGCGCAGCAGGTTAAATGCATGTGGCACAAAGCACAAGGACCAGTGTTAAGGATCCTGGTTCCAGCCCCCAGCTCCCCACCTGCAGGGGAGTCACTTCATAAGTGGTGAAGCAGATCTCCAGGTGTCTATCTTTCTCTCCCCCGTCTTTCCCTCCTCTCCACTTCTCTCTGTCCTGTCCAGTAACGACATCAATAAAAACAACAATAATAACTACAACAATAAAACAACAAGGGCAACAAAAGGGAATTAAATAAATAAATAATAAAAAATAAATAAAAGAACATCTTAAATACCTAGAAAGTAATCAAACAAAATTTCTTGGGCTGAAGAATCAAACAGGTATGCCTTTTTGATAGACAAAAAAAAAAAAATCTTTTAAAAAGGTAAAACTTTGAGGTCAGATAAAAAAGCTCAAAGACTCTCAAGTGCAAGGAGGAAAAAAAAAAAGATTTTGCCACACTTAGGAAAATATATTATATCTTACCAGCAAAAGTACTCACTGAAATGTAACAAAAAAAATCCTGAAAGTCACTGGACCTGAGTCCCACAGTGCCTGATGGAGAAGCTGGCATGTGGCACAGAGGCTGTGGGAAACGCCTGCTGGTGGATGGCACAGCGCTTGTCTGCCAAACCAAGACAGAAGCCCAACTGATGGGGGCAGGGGGGAGATGCCAATGAGAAAGTCAGTGTCTGTGCTTACCAAAAAAATAGTAATCCCCACACCTATGGACATCTAATCTTTGATAAGGGGGCCCAAAGCATTAAATGGAAGAAGAAGGCTCTCTTCAATAAATGGTGCTGGGAAAACTGGGTTGTAACATGCAGAAGAATGAAATTGAACCACTTTATCTCACCAGAAACAAAAATCAACTCCAAATGGATCAAAGACCTGGATGTTAGACCAGAAACAATCAAATACTTAGAGGAAAACATTGGTAAAACACTTTCCCACCTACACCTCAAGGACATCTTTGATGAAATAAACCCAATTGCAAGAAAGACTAAAGCAGAAACAAATCAATGGGACTACATCAAATTGAAAAGCTTCTGCACATCCAAAGAAACTATTAAACAAACAAAGAGACCCCTCACAGAATGGGAGAAGATCTTCACATGCCAGACATCAGACAAGAGACTAATCACCAAAATATATAAAGAGCTCAGCAAACTAAGCACCAAAATAGCAAATGACCCCATCCAAAAATGGGCAGAGGATATGAACAAAACATTCACTACAGAGGAGATCCAAAAGGCTAACAAACATATGAAAAACTGCTCTAGGTCACTGATTGTCAGAGAAATGCAAATTAAGACAACATTGAGATACTTCCTCACTCCTGTAAGAATGGCATACATCAAAAAGGACAGCAGCAACAAATGCTGGAGAGGCTGTGGGGACAGAGGAACCCTTTTGCATTGCTGGTGGGAATGTAAATTGGTCCAGCCTCTGTGGAGAGCTGTCTGGAAAACTCTCAGAAGGCTAGACATGGACCTGCCATATGATCCAGTAATTCCTCTCGTGGGGTTATACCCCAAGGACTCCATAACACCCAACCAAAAAGAGGTGTGTACTCCTATGTTCATAGCAGCACAATTCATAATAGCTAAAACCTGGAAGCAACCCAACAACAGATGAGTGGCTGAGAAAGCTGTGGTATATATACACAATGGAATACTATGCAGCTATCAAGAACAATGAACCCACCTTCTCTGACCCATCTTGGACAGAGCTAGAAGGAATTATGTTAAGTGAGCTAAGTCAGAAAGATAAAGATGAGTATGGGATGATCCCACTCATCAACAGAAGCTGAGAAAGAAGATCTGAAAGGGAAACTAAAAGCAGGATCTGACTAAATTGAAAGTAGGGCACCAAAGTAAAAACCCTGTGGTGAGGGGTAGACATGCAGCTTCCTGGGCCGGTGGGGGGTTGGGGTGGGTGGGTGGGATGGGACACAGTCTTTTGGTGGTGGGAATAGTGTTTATGTACACTCCTAGTAAAGTATAGTCACATAAATCACTAGTTAATTAATATGAGAGGGGGAAAATTAATTGTATGTCTCGAAGTTTTTAAAACACAATCTGAGTCTTTTTAATATATAGGCTGTGTATTTGATATGCAGACTTTCTCAAAAGCCTAGACCAAGTAGATCAGAAGCAACCAATGGCACAGCTATATACAAGATACTGGGTACTATACAGCAAACCCTAACAAAAGGACTTTTCAAAGTTAACCAAATAATGTGATGATACCATTAACTATCCATTGTCTTTTTGAACCCTAAGACAGCAGGAACCTCACATCTCCACTACAGAGCCTATATTTCCCCCGTCCTGGAACCTTAGGATAGGGCCCACATTCCCGCATGCCTCTCCCAATCCCTATCAAATAATATTGCATCTGCTGATCACAACCTAATCAACGCAACGATTGTCACCTCAACATGCTTCAGCTCAGACTGTGTGCAGAGACTTCACGTGTGGAATGACAACCCTTCAGCTTCATTACTCGGGTGAGACCTTTCCTTTCATAGTATTCTCTAATTCCATCCCAGGTGGTTCACTTTCTAACAAAGACCCAAAACCTAGATATACACCAGTCTCTGTGAGAGAGTATATGTTCACACGTATCCATAAACTAGTGCAAAATATATACCTGAAAGCAGAAGTACACTAGAGTTTGCAGTGAATATCCCCCCAACACTTCCTCTCCACTATTCCAAGCTTTGGGTCCATGATTGCTCAACAATTTGTTTGGCTTTGTATGTTAACTCTCTTTTCAGCCACCAGGTTCCAGATTCCATCAGGATGCCAGCCAGGCTTCCCTGGACTGAAGACCCCACCAATATGTCCTGGAGCTCTGCTTCCCCAGAGACCCACCCTACTAGGGAAAGAGAGAGGCAGACTGGGAGCATGGACCGACCAGTCAACGCCCATGTTCAGCAGGGAAGCAATTACAGAAGCCAGACCTTCTACCTTCTGCAACCCTCAATGACCCTGGGTCCATGCTCCCAGAGGGATAGAGAATGGGAAAGCTATCAGGGGAGGGGATGGGATATGGAGATTGGGTGGTGGGAATTATGTGGAGTTGTACCCCTCCTACCCTATGGTTTTGTTAATTTATCCTTTCTTAAATAAAAAATAAATTTAAAAAAAATAGTAATAATAATCAGTTGCTAATTCAGCAAAAAATTAAGAAGGTATTGGGCTTATGTTGAAAGAACTGCCTTTCGGGAGGTGGAAACCTGATTGTCTCACACTGCAAGAGGGCTCACCAGGGAGGCGGCTGCTTTGTCATGCACATAACTGAGTTCCCAACTCAGACTCCATCTCACTGGGGTGTCTTTCCCTCTCTTCCTCTGTCTCTACCTCCCTCTGTCTAAAAAAGTTGGCTCTTGGAGGTGAGACCTCAGCAATGTTAAAAAAAATGGGGGACAGGTGGTGGCACACCTGAACATCCACATTATAGTGCAAAAGGACACAGGTTCAAGCCCCCTTGTACCCATCTAGGAGGGGTTGAGGTGAGAGGGGGCTTCAAAAGTAGTGAAGCAGCGTTGCAGGTATCTCTGACTCTTTCCTTCTCTATCTCCCATCCCATCTCAATTTCTGTCTTTATCCAATAATAAATAAATACATATATTTTTTTAATGGGGAGTCCGGCAGTAGTGCAGCGGGTTAAGTGCACATGGCACGAAGCACAAAAACAGGTGTAGGGAACTCCTGGTTCAAGACCCCGGCTCCCCACCTGCAAGGGTGGGGTCGCTTTATTGACAGTGAAGCAGGTCTGCAGGTGTCTATCTTTCTCTCCCCCCCTCTGTCTTCCTCTCCTCTCTCGATTTCTCCCTGTCCTGTCCAATAGCAGCAATGGCAACAATGACAACAAAAACGAGGACAACAACAAGGGCAACAAAAAATGGGAAAAATGGCCTCCAGGAGCAGGATTCATAGTGCAGGCACCAAGCCCCGGCCATAACCCCAGAGGCAAAAAGAAAAAAAAAAATCTAGGGGCAGGGGTAGATATCCTAATGGTTATATAAAAAGACTCTCATCCGGGCAGTCTGACAGTAGCGCAGCGGGTTAAGTGCACGTGGCGCAAAGCACAAGGACCGGCATAAGGATCCCAGTTTGAGCCCCAGGCTCCCCACCTGCAGGGGAGTCGATTCACAGGGGGTGAAGCAGGTCTGCAGGTGTCTATCTTTCTCTCCCCCTCTGTCTCCCCTCCTCTCTCCATTTCTCTCTGTCCTATCCAACAACCACAACAACAATAACAACCACAACAATGATAAAACAACAAGGGCAACAAAAGGGGAAAAAATGGCCTCCAGAAGCAGTGGATTCGTGGTGCAGACACCGAGCCCCGGCAATAACCCTGGAGATAAAAAAATAATAAAAAAAAAAGACTCTCATGCATGAGACTCCAAAGTCCCTGGTTCAAACCCCTGTACCACTGTATGCCAAAGATGAGTAGTGCTCTGGTGTTAAAAAAAAAAAGGGGGGGGTCACACAGATGGTAGTGCAGTGGGTTAATCACACATGGCACTAAACATAAGGACTGGTGTAAGGATCCAGGTTAGAGCTCCAGGCTCCCCACCTTCAGGGCATTTGCTTCACAAACTGTGAAGCAGGCCTGCAAGTGTCTCTCTTTCTCTCCACCCCCCTCTCGATTTCTGTCCTTTCCAGCAACAGCAGCAGCAATGGCCAACAATAAAAATAACAACAACAGCAAGGGCAACAAAAATGGGAAAAATGGCCTCTAAGAGCAGTGGATTCATAGTGTAGGCACTGAGCCCCAACAATAACACTGGAGGCAAAAAAAAAAAAATCTGGTTGTTTCACTGATGTGTTTTTATTCTTATTACTTAGTTTGATTCATAAAGGCAGATTTCATATTCATTAGGAATGAAGGTTCAACTCTTCAATCAGTACTGAGCATCTAATGTGGGTCATTATCTTTTTTTTTTTCTTTTTGTATTACAGAGACCAAAACACCATTTCATCATACACAGTACAGGGGTTTGAAACCAGGGCCTGAGGCACACAAGGCATAAGATATACTGCTGAGTTCTATCACAGGCCTATGGTTACTAGTTTCTAAAATACTAAGTGACCTTGTAAAAAGACAAAACACTCTGAAACAGCCTCAAAGTTGTGACACACAGGCAAACAGTGCACACTGGGTAAGCAAAGGAAGATCATAGTTAATATACACTGTGTGAGGGAAATCTGCTACATAAACAGAAGGAGTTGTTTCGTTTTGTTTTGTTTTTTACTAGAGCACTGCTCAGCTCTGGCTTATGGTGGTGTGGGGAATTGAACCTCGGACCTCAGAGTCTCTGGCATTAGAGTTTGTTTGCATAGCCATTATGCTATCTCCCATAAGTATTGTACTAAATAATGGTTTTCTACTGTAGGGAGAAGTAGATATACAATAATTTTATCAATACAACATTGATTCAATTCAATCACCTGTATTTCAGTACATTTCATAAACACTAATTGTTATATTACATTTGCTCATGTCCAAACTCGGACTTATTAAGAAGTCCATTTTCATTCTGAGCAAACTCAATGGTTTTCAGACCATTTCAGACTTAAAAAACAAAATCAACCAATCAATAGAAATGGGTAATGTGCGGGGTTAGGTGGTGGTGCACCTGGTTGAACGCACATATCACAGTGTGCAAGGACCCAGGTTCAAGTCCCCAGTCCCCACTTGCAGGGGGAAAGCTTCACAAATAGAAAAGCAGGGCTGCAGGTGTCTATCTCTCTTCCACTCTATCACTCCCTTCCCTCTCAATTTCTGGCTGTCTCTATCAAATAAATAAAGATAATGTAAAAAAAATTTTTTTTAAATAGGTGATGTGCTAGTAATTGCCATAAACTATGGAATAGGACCATAATAATGAATTCAAACAAGTACACATTGAATGTGGACACTGTGTGAGCTGTGGGGATAAAGTTGGGGCAGGGGAAGAACCAAATTATAAAATCTATTTCCTTAATGCACTGAGTTTATACTTTACAAGAGAATACAAAAGCAAGTAAGATAAAAATTACTGTTTCAACTGAAGTGTTATAAGTGAGAATACTATGAATTGGGAGTTTTGACTTTATTGAGAGGTAGAGGTTGATTGTTGGAGGATACATAGATGATGGCCAGGCAGACCTGAAAGGGGTAGTTGTTGTTAAAATTTTCGGAGGCTCTTGCCGGGCTGGCTTGCTTCACGGCGGGTAACAGAGACGCGGAGACAACGGCTGGGCAGGGAAGCTGTATTTCTTTATTCAGGAACAACGATTCACAAACTAAGACAAACTAATCACCAAACAGAACTCTGCTGTCTCTTTGCGGCGGCGCAAGCACTCTTTCTTTTTCTCTCGAACTCAGGAACCCTCTCCCTTACTCTCGAACTCAGAAACTCTCGCACCCTCGCACTCTCGAACTCCGGAACTCAGGAACTCTGTCACTCGGGGAACTCAGGAACTCTCGGACTCAGGAACCCTCTCCCAGGGTCCCTTGGGGCGGGGCCAAGCAGGCCCGCGAAATTAACAGGACTCATCCAATTCTCTTGGAGGGGGAGGGCTAGAACAAGCCAATGTAAAGCATACGACAGGTAGTTTTCTTCTTTATAGAATGAAAAGCACCTGGTTTTAGTCCCTCGGCTTCCCATATGCAAAGGGTTGCTTCACAAGTGGTGAAGCAGGTCTGCAGGTGTCTTTCTTTCTCTCCCCTTCTCTGTCTTCCCCTCTTCCCTCAAGTTCTCTGTGTTATCCAATGGGGGGGAGGGGGAATAGCTGCCAGGAGCAGTAAATTCATAGTGTCAGCATCAAGCCCCAGCAATAACCCTGGAAGGAAGGAAGGAAGGAAGCAAGGAAGCAAGGAAGGAAGGAAGGAAGGAAGGCAGGCAGGCAGGCAGGCAGGCAGGCAGGCAGGCAGGCAAGCACATACAAAGACCTGAAAATAATAAAAAGTCTCACATTCAAGGCCCTGAAAGGTCACTAGTAGGAGTAGGCATTAAGGTGGGAACAAGTTGAAGGGTATGTAAAGGTGAGATCAGGGACCTGGAGATAGCTCACACAGTACAACAATCAGCCTTGTCATGCCTGAGCCCCTGGGAACATCATGGAAGGTACCCAGGAAGCTTCACAGACAGTGGAGTGGAGCTGCAGTGGCTCTCTTCCTCTCTAAAAAGAAAACAGGCCCAGGAAGGACATTCGGCAGCACCACACATGCAAGAGACACTGAATTCATTCCCTAGAGCCACTGTATGTTGGGGTCTGTTTGGGATTTTTTTTTTTTTGCATATTTATTTTATCGTATTTGTTAATGTTACAGAGTTCCTGCACTGCCGAACCATACCTGAGAATTTAAAGAAAGAAATGGGGCAATCGACAGCCTCATCCTCCCACTATAATGTATATTAAATCTTGGTTCAAGTGCATTTTGAGAATTTCACAATCAATCTTGTAAAAAGTTTTAATGAGTCTAGATTTTCATATCTTTTTTTTTTTTTTTTTTTTTTTTACCAGAGCACCGCTCAGCTCTGCTTTATGAATCTGAATCTGGGACCTTGGAGCCTCAGGCATGAAAGTCTCTTTGCATAATCGATATGCTCTCTATCCCCCAGGCCTTCACATTTCCCATATGCTATGCCATTAAATGACACTTCCACATATTCATTTCAGCTCATTCCTGTGACCTAACTTCTGAAGCAATACTTGCTAAATATCCACCTTTCAGAAGGAATATGTGGCTTAAGGTCCAAAAGATCATTTGTTAAGATTTTTGTTCATAAACGAAATCTTCAGTTCACCCAAGAATCAATCCCTTATTTCTTGCTTAATCACCCAACCTCTCCTCAGATAGCTCAACTACTCATCCATGTGAGTGAAGCAGGTCTGCAGGTGCCTCTGTTTCTCTGCCCCTCTCTATTCCCCTCCCCCAACCTCTCAATTTCTCTCTGTCCTATCGAATGAAAAGAAAAGCCACCAGAAGCAGTGGATTTGCAGTGCTGGCACCAAGCTGTAGCAATAACCCTGGAGGCAATAAATAAATAAATAAATAAATAAATATCTTTATCTAATGAGCGCTAAGAGTCAAAAATAAGAAAAGTAGCAGGGGGAGTTGGGCAGTAGCGCAGTGGGTTAAGAGCACATGGTGCAAAGCTCAAGGACCAGCCTAAGGATCCTCGTTCAAGCCCCCAGCTCCCCACCTGCAGGGGAGTCACTTCACAAGTGGTGAAGTAGGTCTGCAGGTGTCTTTCTCTCCCCGTCTTCCCCTCCTTTCTCAATTTCTCTCTGTCCTATCCAACAATGACGACATCAACAACAATAATAATAACTATAACAAGGGCAACAAAAGGGAATAAATAAATATTTTTTTAAATAAAGGAAAAAAAAAGTAGCAGGAAACCCTGGCTGTTGTAAGAATACAAGATTAGAAGGCAGTTCCAGGAACTAGTTTAGGTTCTAGAGGCAGGATGCAAACTTGAGGAGACAGCAGAGAAGTGACTTGAGCCCTTAGCTTCTGTGATGATCTCTAAGATCAGCAGAATCCTAAGACTCCAAAAGCATAATTTATGCACAAACAGGTAGGCCAATACTTTTAACACATGTCCAACCTGCGTCCCTACTATGTGTGGCACATACTAGCTCCTTCCTTCCTGAACTCTCTTTTCCTTCTGATTCCTCAAAGGCACAGTCTCCGGGTTCACCACCTATCTTAGTAGCCACTCCTCAACATCCTCTGTAGTCTTTCCCCTCTTTTCTTTTTAGTGTTTTATTTATTAGTTACTTATTTGTTTGTCTGATAGAGACAGAAAAATCAAGAGGGGAGTGGATGATAGAGAGGGAAAGAGAAAAACAGACACCTGCAGCACTGCTTCACTGTTTGTGAAGCTTTCCCCCTGCAGGTGGGGACTGGGGGCTTGAACCCGAGTCCATGTGCACTCAATCAGGTGTGCTAACCCCTTCCCCCATTTTCTTTTCCACTTCCTAATGTTCATGCTTACTGTTATTCTCCTCTCTGCAATACATTCTACCCCTAACAGATTTCACCCAGGCCCTCAATTAATTAATTAACCTATGGCTAATTAAACTCTTAACTCCAAGGAACTATTAACTCTCCAAGGAACTGCTATTGACATCTCCGCCAGGTGTAACTCAAATTCTGATCAAGCCACTGCACTTAACAAGCAGTTAACACTGCAGTTAACAAGCCCTGCTAATTCCTATGTCAGAATCTCAGCACTTGGTGTTCCTTGAGCCAAAAATACTCTTTCCTCTGAACGTCACACAGTTGTCCTCTTCTTATTATTCAGTTCTCAGTTTGATTTTTTTTTCCAGAAAAAAAAAATCCTTTCTAAAGATCAGAGATGAAAACGAAGTCATACTTCTAGGACATGCTGTCTTTATCTTTCCTCAAAGCTCTTCTTCATATATGGTGTTTTCACTGTCTTTCCTTGCTCAAATTGAAGTTCCATGAGAATAGGAATCTTATCTGTCCTCTTCATCATCAGACTGTCAGCACACAGAAAAGTCCAGGATGTAAGGTAACTTTCAAAGATGTTTTCTCAACCAACAGAGCCTGGCTGTGTGTGAGGACTTGGGGAATCCCCATGGATGGGGGAATGGGTTTGTGGTGTCTCTGCTCTTTTCCTGTTTCTCTCTCTTACCTCTCTCTAAAGAATTAGGCCAGAGAGACTACTTAGCAGTGTTATCAATAATGCACAAGGCCCTGGGTTCATTCTCTGAATGGCCAAGGGAGAAAAAATTAAAATGTGTGTGTATGTGTTGCTAATTATGTGAGATCGTTGACTTCAGGTAAAAATTAGTTTTTCCTCAAATATATCAAACATAGAGAGGCAAATTTGTGTGCATGTATTAAGAAAGGGAGTCTATTATGATGTAAAAACAACTATGATAAATTCTTACTTGCATTAAAGAGTATAGATTCTGAAATTCATTTTCTTTTTTCTTATGTTTTTCTCTCCTCCAGGATCATCACTGGGGATTGGTGCCTGTACTATGTATGAATCCACTGCTCCTGGAGGCCTTTTTTTTTTTTTTTTTTTTTTTTTTTTTTTTTTTTTTTTTTTTTGATAGGACAGAGAGAAGCTGGGAGGGGAAGAGAAAACAGAGAGGGACAGAGAAAGATAGACACCTGAAGACCTGCTTCACCACTTGTGAATCGATCCCCCTGTAGGTGGGGGAGTCAGGGGTACCAACCAGGATCCTTAAGCCGGTCCTTGTGCTTCACAGCACTGCTTGGCCCTGAACAGGCCATTTTCACAAAGTTACATTCCAATATAAAACTATGAACTGGTCCTCTATTAAATCATTATGCTTTCTATAAATTTATTAAATCAAAGGAATGACTATTTTGACTAATCATTCATTAGGATATGGTGACCCTTAGAAATATGAGCAGTGGGGGACTGGGCAGTAGCACAGCTGGTTAAGCGCACGTGGCATGAAGCACGAGGATTGGCTCAAGGATCCCAGTTTGAGCCCCTGGCTCCCCACCTGCAGGGGAGAAGCTTCATAAGCCATGAAGAAGGTCTGCAGGTGTCTATCTTTCTCTCCTCCTCTCTTCCCCTCCTCTCTCGATTTTTCTCTGTCCTATCCAACAATGACAACAGTAACGACAACAATAAACAAGGGCAACAAAAGGAAAAAAATAGCCTCCAGGAGCAGTGGATTCATAGTGCAGGCACAGAGTCCCAGTGATAACCCTGGAGGCAAAAAATAAAAAATAAATATGAGTAGCGACCAGGAAGTGGAGCATCTGGCTGAGGGCACATGTTCCATGCCAAGGACCTAGGTTCAGTTCCTACCTACAGGGAGAAGCTTCACAAGCAATGGAACAGTGCTGCCATTCTATCTATCTATCTATCTATCTATCTATCTCCCCCTTCCCTCTCAGTGTATCTCTGTCTCTATCCAATACCCAATAAACAAAATACTTTTTTATCTTTATTTATTTATTTTCTCTTTTGTTTCCCTTGTTTTATTGTTGTTGTTCTTGGTGTCATTGTTGTTGGATAGAACAGAGAGAAATGGAGAGAGAAGGGGAAGACAGACGGGGAGAGAAAGACAGACACCTGCAGACCTGCTTCACCGCCTGCGAAGCGACTCCCCTGCAGGTGGGGAGCCGGAGGCTCAAACTGGGATCCTTAAGCTGGTCCTTGAGCTTTGCACCACATGTGCTTAACCTGCTGCACCAATGCCAGACTCCAAATAAAATACTTTTTTAAATATATAAAAAGAAATGAGTACAAAAAGAATAAATATGTATAGCAGGTTTTTTTTTTTCATAGTCAAGGTTTATCAAAGGAATCATGACATGCTAGCTTTCAAGGATCAAAGGTGTTTTTTTTTTTTTTTATCTTTTTATGTTTATTATTCAATAGGGTCAGAAAAATTGACAGAAAAAATGGAGAGATACAGAGGGGGAGAAGCAGAAAGACGCCACTATTTGTGAAGCTTTCCTCCTGCAGGTGGGGACCAAGGGCTTGAGTCTGGGTCCTTGTGCGCTGCAATGTGTGTGCTTAACCAGGTGCGCCCCAACCTGGTCCCAGGATCAGTTTTAAAGGTGACTGCCTGCATTTAAAGATCAAGGCAGGAATTACATTATTTTTCAAACTGTATTTCCCGTGATTCTCAAATGCTGTTTGTTTTTGCTACTTCCTGATCTCATATACATCACCGTCAAAGTCTAACTTTTATTCTATATTTATTTTAGTTATAAGGAGTGAGAGCTGTGGGAAGGAGAGAGAGACGGGCACCAATGCACAGCTGCTCCATAGTCCATGGATCTACCTATTTGGTCCTTACTGCTCTCATGTGCTTCTGTGAAGAGCCCAGGGCCTCAAGCATGGAAGATGTGCACACTACCGACTGAGCCAACTCCTGGGCTCTAGCTTCCCCCTTTTATTAAGCCAGGTTTTCAGACCTTCTGGAAATGCCTTCCTGCATTCATTCCTATGTTTTATCGAAAAATAACAAATATTCAGGTTTTTTCAGGCCATCTGGCTGTAACATCTGTCACCCCCCTGATCGCCAGGGTTGATGTGGCTGATCTGGCTGGCTAGCCGGGTTGTCCCCTTCCTCCCTCCCCGCTCCATGTGTGTCCCTCCCGAAGCTGCGCGCTTGGTTGAAGAGGACGGCCTTCCCCGAATAGGGACGGACCAGTCTTTGGTCCAGGGTATATGAGTAGCTGCGCTTCCCCCGCTAGAACCTCCAGACCAGCTCTCAAATATTCAGGCTTTTATTAGGTCTCCAAGTATTTTGTTTATTTATTTATTTATTGGATACTGACACAGATAAATTGATATGGAAGGGGGGAGATAGAAAGAGAACAAGAGACACCTGCAGCCTTGCTTCACAGCTTGTGAAACTTTCCCCCTGCAGGTGGGGACTGAGGGCTTGAACCCAGGTCCATGTGCATTGTCTCATGTGT